>NC_137862.1:16286392-16516392 GCF_963924005.1 Protomyctophum bolini | reverse complement strand
AAAGTCGCTGGATTAAGGTCTGTTTATTTGGCCTTTGGTGTTTGTTCAAAGTATTGGCTTGGTGCAACATTAATTTAAAGTACAGGGTTATAGTTTAATCTGAAGCTGTGTCCAATTGTCATTCACGTTCAAATTTGTCATTTACAAAGCAAGAGATCAGCGTTCTAACGTAAAGGGGAATCAAAGAAAGAACACCCCATGTGTGACAGCATTCGATACTCCATCATTTTCCAAATTCGAGGCAAACATGATGGAATGAATCACTTCAAAAAGCTTTGGCTAAGTTTTGATGTGTGTTTGTGTTGATGCTGTTCTTTTAAAGGATCGCAGGTCAGGGTAAGAAAAAGGCTGCAGTCAACAGAAAGGCATTATACAGCGAGCCCGGCCAACCACTTAAGATATCTTTGAAGATGAATCAATCACTATATTATAGTGAAAGTCCACAAGGTGCCTGGCTCATGATCGAACACCGTGCCTGTACTTCATAGCGGTCTGCACGAGCATTGATGCGCTGATTGATCGCGCGATGGAAGTGACTGGGTAGAAGAAAAGGATTACGCTTGTCAAATGCAGTCAATACAGCCAGGCCGGCTTGCTCAAATGTTTGCAGTAAATCTCGAATAGTGTCGGCAAAGCTAAAAAAAAAGAGAAAAAAAAGAAGGGAAAACAGACAAAAAAAAGAAAACAATTCCTGCTTTGGTTGCACAGAGGACGTACCATCACTACTCGCATCCCTCCTCAAACTGACAGCCCTGCAAATATGCAGTGGGTTGAGTGGGTTGGGGCTTTGGAAGATTAGCAACGCTTTAAACATCAAAACAGCACCAAGCCCCTCTCTATTATCTCTAGAGAAACCTGCCATCTAAAACTGAACGGAGTTAACGGCAAACAAAAGAATTCACAAGCTTCATATGAAACCGACGTGCAATTATTGTTTGACTTCTGGCAGATTTCAACCATCCCCCCACCACCCCCTCTCCCTTTTTAATGAATAAGACTCACCTCTCGACGTGGTCTTACACTGTAAGTGCAGTCTCTTGCGAATATAATTTGCTCAAAAGGAGCGGCCTTAATGCCGACGCCGTTCCTTTTGAACAAATTATATTCGCAAGTCTAAGCATCAAAATCCCTGTGTTGGCGGAGGGATACTGGAGATGGGGGCAACAATGATATGTGCACATCAAGCAGTGCTCAGCAGGAGTGCAGAGGCCTGCTATTGTGGCTTAGTGTATTCAGCGCGCCAATAAGATGCCCGAGTGTTATTTACAGCGGGGCCTTTCTTTTATGGAAAAATCAAGACGTGATTGATTCGGGTTAATGTGACTGTGAGCCAGCGCCGAGCCGCATGTGAGTGCTCAGGTTAAACAGAAAACACTAACTTCCATAAACCGCTATGGAGATAAATCACAGTTACCCTGGCAAGTGCTGACAGCAGTTTAAGCAGCGGCAATCATCGAAAGCACCTCGGGAGCCCCCTGCGCTTTGCAAAATGTCATGAGGGGAGTAGGGGGGTGATGGGAGAGGGAGGAGAAGGATGGCAAAGAGATGGGGGGGTTGGGGAGTGGGGGGACACCGAGGTGGATGATCATATCAACCACCCATCATCAGTGTGCAGGTGCTTTTTACATGAACATCCCAGAGCAGTAGGCAAATTCTGTTGACAAATAAAACCAATAAAAAGCAGAACGGTTGGGGGGGTTGAGGATGGAGGGGGGTGACCGGTTCCCCAGTGGACCCCCCCGCACATTTTCGCACCGCTCGTTCGCACACTCACTCACCAGCGCCGCCCGAGAGAGAGAGCGAGATTATGGTGTTTGCTTTTATCTGTCAAAGATCAATATTTCAAACGTCCGATAAAAGAGGAAATTGAACTGGGAATAGACTGAAGTGCTGTAAAAGTACAAAGCACAATTATCAAAAAGCACTTAAAGAACCTAATAGGATACACATATTAAAAATGCTCAAATGGATGTCTCAGGGCCATAATGAGCGCTTTGCCTCTCGCCTTG
Source organism: Protomyctophum bolini (assembly GCF_963924005.1). Taxonomy (NCBI): domain Eukaryota; kingdom Metazoa; phylum Chordata; class Actinopteri; order Myctophiformes; family Myctophidae; genus Protomyctophum; species Protomyctophum bolini. The sequence continues at coordinate 16,514,383 of NC_137862.1, read as the reverse complement.
TTCCCGCCCTCTCCCTGACAGCCTTATTGCTGTCTTTTGATCACAGCACAGGACCCCTCTCTGTATGTAGCCACAGTGGTCAATGCATTCTGGGTAGAAGTCTATATGGACCCCTGGAGGCCGTACTCACTGTGTTTTAACACGATGCCATTAGGTGTGATTGGGCACTTTGGGCCTTTATGGGAAATGCATTACGCCCGTTTAAACTTTGCGTCAGAGCCCCAACTGTGGGGCCACAAGGACATGCGAGCGGCACCGCGGAACAAACACAAACAAGCAAGGAGGAAAGTCCATAACCTTCCCTTGTTAGGGGGGACTTTAGTTAGTTTACTCTGCGTAATGGCCACTCCGCTGCCAAGAACATCACTTTACCACGTATTAACAGAATGACACAAGCTTTTTGCTGTCCCTTGTACACAGTAAAAGTCCTCAGTGACGGTTTAACTCAGAAAGTGTACAAATGTGTCACATTTGAACACTTTCAGAGTTGCAAACGGATGAATGAACACTGGATATCTTTACCTTGTACTGTGCGCTGTTGGTGCTCTGATTGTGTAGCAGGTGCAGGTGCTGAGAATCAAATTAGAATAATCCAAAATGACAAAGTGAAAGACTTAGTCCTGACTCCTGGGACAACATTTTAAATGTAATTTAAATTAGCTACTGTACATAGTTGAAAATTGAAAGTAATTTAGGCTTTGATTTGCCATTAGAATGTACAGTACAGTCGTCAGCACTCATACAGTACAGGTGAGGTGCTTTGGATTAAAGTGTCTCCCCGTAACCCTCTCCTGCTTACACCTGATCTGGTTTCCTGACGGGCTCTTATTTCGTCACCTGCCACTTCTCCATTAGGCATTAATTATTCCAGGGACACAGGTATAAGTTACCGCTATTGTCTGGGGACGTGTAATGGCTACTTGTAATGTTGGTGATGTAGGGATTTAGGCTCATTCTCCTGCCGAAGTCTTTGTAAGCGTGTGGAAGCCCTCCAATCAAGACCTGACGATTCTGTCCCACAGAAACAACGTGTTTCAATTCATAAATTCAAAGAAAAAAAGGTGTATAAAGAGGAATGGTCACTTTTAAAGGAATTAAGTTGTGTAATAACTCTAACTATCTATCTATCTATATGCGATTATTGTAGCATTGCATGGAAGTGGGGATTGAACCCGGTGCTCCCACTCGCCAGACCAATGCACAACCTACTGCAACAACCTGCTGTTGCGGGCTAGGTCTTGACCCTATGTGGCCTCACATTGTGTGTTAACCCTCCTGAGTGATTTTTGTGATTTCTGTGCCCTACATGGTATTTGGAGGGTGGAGTCGAGTGGAGATTGGAGGAGTGGCTTGTTTGGAGGCACACCTGAGCCTCATCTCATCAGCCAGTCATTATAAAACCCTGAGATGAACACCACTTCAGGCCATTTTGCCAACCGTCACCTCCATGTGCTGAACTCTGTTTGTAGCACTAGCTAGTGTGTTGAGTCTGTAGGCTGTTGTGCCTTACCATATTCTGCTGTGTGCTTATAATAAGGTAACTTTCTGCTATAATAAGGTAAAGTCCAGATTATAGCTAAGCTATTTCGTAGTTGTATTTCAAACAGTGTAAATCCAAATAAATAGGGAATTGGTAGGGGTGTGCTGCCAGTTTCTTCTAGATCCATTTTTGACTGTTTATATTTAGTTAGGGAGCCTAGATTGTCATTTTTGTTTGGACGGCAGTAGCTTAACTCTTTTTCCTTTTCAGGTAGGGTGGAGAGTTTTGTTTGTTGTTTTGGCTTTGGCTATACCCTGATGCTATAGGCTTTCCCTACTTGTATTTTGATACTGTTTCTGTAACCTCAATTTGTGCGTAATAATAAATGTAAAACTATTGTTTTGTTACTCCTTAAGCCTCTAGACTCCATATAAGGTCGTAACAAACAATATTCAAATTATTTGAGGAGGATTCTTTATACCCAATATTAAAGGCCAACAGTGAAAGTCCTATAAGTGCACTAATCTTACCCCAGCTCGTCTGATTACCAGAGCTGTCCAAACCGCTGACCTTCTCACCCCCATCATTCACATATTGAGCTGGTCATATATCACTCCACTTGTTAAATATTATTCTAACGATGGCCTGCTTAATGTTTGGCAATAATGAGGAAAAACAATTGATTCTGATTAAAATGAGAGTCAGTCTGTGGGGTTAATGGTTTTAAATACACTTTCCGGTGCATAGAATCGTGTCTTGTGTTCAGTTTAGGTGTGACAATTGTGATGTATGGTTTAGAGATACTGCTCCTCTTTAAGTCGATGTCATATGTCCAAGTATGGTACAGCCCTATGGAATGTGTGAACCCATGCATTCCATTCAGCCTGAACTGAACTGAGCAGTGCAGGGCAGGCTGCTCAACACCACAGCTGGCGGCAGTTGTAGATATACTGCTCGGTAATGGCCCTTTAGGCTGCTCAACAGTGTGACCCAAATGCAACCCCAATCAGCTGCAGGGGTCAATGGGTCATACAACAGACAGACATACACACTTGGTCACTCATTGGAGCGGTTTGGCACCACTCAAAAAAAACATCTTAAATGCTTCCTAAGCTTAATATGAGCAACGCAATATTTTAAGTAATTCTAAAGTGTATAGTAGTTGCTTATTTAGGCTTGCTTCCACATTTCTTCACATCAAGGAACCCCAGATTAATAGGCTATTTAATTGTCCACAGACATCTATCTGAACATATTTTGTGCCTTTTTCTTTTAAATGTTTTAAAAATATTCAAAATATTTCCATTTATTCTCAATGTGTTTTTAAATAACGGATGTACAACCTCACAATCCTCCAGCGTGTCGCTGTGAGCTTGTAGATCAGCTATTTTCATTTGTGCTTGTTTTCATATACCTGACCCCTTGTTTCTCTTGCAAAACTGCAACACAGCAAGAGAAAGAGGAACTTATGCACACACAAACGCACTATGGGCTGTAAGAAAAATGTGAATAAGGCCGATACAGACAGCCACAGACACACACGTCCTTGTGTTTATTAATATAAGTGTTTATAACCAACCAAAGGGTAAAATAATGCACGTGCGTGCGTGTAGTGCACACAGCTGTGATGAAAACAGTGGATGATCCAATCACTTATCAATCTGACCAACAGACCAATGACGGATGGACTAGTTGAACAGGTGACCGGATCCAATGGGCCGTGGGTGGAAAAAAATGACAAAAACGATGGGTTATAGCCCATGTTTTTTGAAATTTTGGAAAAAAAAGTTAGCCTCGTTTCTCATCATTTTGGACCATGGGCTATAGCCCATATCGTACGGCATACTATAGCGCGCCGTTTTTCATCATTTTTGAGGATTTGAAAAAAATGACGAAATGACAAAAACGATGGGTTATAGCCCATGTTTTTTGAAATTTTGAATAAAAAAGTTAGCCTCGTTTCTCATCATTTTGGACCATGGGCTATAGCCCATATCGTACGGCATACTATAGCGCGCCGTTTTTCATCATTTTTGAGGATTTGAAAAAAATGACGAAATGACAAAAACGATGGGTTATAGCCCATGTTTTTGAAATTTTGAAAAAAAAAGTTAGCCTCGTTTCTCATCATTTTGGACCATGGGCTGTAGCCCATATCGTACGGCATACTATAGCGCGCCGTTTTTCATCATTTTTGAGGATTTGAAAAAAATGACGAAATGACAAAAACGATGGGTTATAGCCCATGTTTTTTGAGTTGGCCGTTCCTCACAGTTCACACTGTTTGTGATAGAGCCACTACCGTATTTAGTTTAGGTTTATTTTTTGTTACAGGCTTGCATGCCATATTTGCCAAACTGTGGCATTCTTTACACAAATAAGATACACCAACACCAACTTCTTGGGGAAATAAAGAACCCCAATATATGTCTGTGTCCTGTGCCCTATTTGCCAGGTTACATATAAGGCTATTATGGGCCATTAGATTGTTTTATTACTGGAAGTATATCAGTTACCTTATCCCTCTTCGCTATACCAACATTTCATTGCATATTCCATAGGATAATGTTAATTAAAATGACTCCTATATCTCTAGACTTTCCATCTACATCCCTCTCCACAACTATTAATAGACTACCTCTGTGTGTGTGTGTGTGTGTGTGTGTGTGTGTGTGTGTGTGTGTGTGTGTGTGTGTGTGTGTGTGTGTGTGTGTGTGTGTGGGGTGCACACAGCTGTGATGATCAACAGTGGATGATCCAATCACCTATCACTCTGACCAACGGACCAATGATGAATGGACTAGTTGAACAGGTGACCGGATCCAGTGGGCGTGGCTTTGGATTTAAATAGGAGCGGCCATGTTGTTTCCCAGCATGCAGTTTGGTTTGGGAGCCACTGAGCCAGGCTGCATGCTGTTGCTGTCTGGGAGCCATGCTGTTTGTTCCAAGGTAAGGAGCGTTTGTTTGAGAAACACGGTTTTATCATTGAACACTGTTGTATAAACATTAGAGGATTGAACACTGTTGTATAGACATTAGAGGATTTATAGGACTGTATATTGTGACACTAAATGGACAATGTCAGGAATATTTGTCCTTTTTCATACAAACAACACTGTCTGTGTTTGATGGCTGCCTCAAAGCTTTTCCAATGGGAGGAACATGGTTTGTCCAAACACTTGTGTTTCTTTGCCCCCCTCCATCAAACACAAATGTTTAGTCAAACCATGTGACTTCCATTGGCAAAGCATTGAGGTGGCCATCAAACACATGCAGATCACAGAACATGTGTTGTGTGAATGAGGCATTGGGCCTCTATCTCACAAAAAAAAACATTTGTCTTGTCTGTGTTTAATGGCCGACCCAATGCATTTCCAATGGGAGGCACATGGTTTGACCAAACATTTGTGTTTGATAGTAGTGTTCTGTCCCCCTCCCCTCCATGAAACACAAATGTTTGGTCAAACCATGTGCCTCCCATTGGCAAAGCATTGAAGTGGCCATCAAACACAGGCAGAGCACAGAACATACGTTTGTGTGAAACATTTGTCTCGTCTGTTTTTAATGGCCGCCTCAATGCTTTTCCAATGGAAGTCACACGGTTTGACCAAACATTTGTTTGCTGGAGGGGAGGGGGACAGACACAGCCATCAAACAAATGTTTGCTCAAACCATGTGAAAAGCATTGATGATCGAGGCCTTAGAGAAGGAACAATCGCAAACAAACAAACCATGGTTCCCAACAGTGGTGGAAATTAAATCATTATACCTTTACTCAAGTGTAGTGTAGAAAATATACTCTATTTGGAAATGTTTAACTACTAGTTACTTTGTAGATTTGTATTATTACTAAACGTACTAGCCTACATTGTTCATTTACCACTACAGCCATATTTTGGCCATTTGGCTGATCTACAAGCTCACAATGCATTGTGATGTGACACATTGTGAGCTTTTAGATCTGTTATTTTCAAAAGGCCTCAGTAGAGGATAAAGTGAAATATCCCTTTATTATATTAATTTTACAATGTATGAAATCTGGATAAAGAGTCTAATGTTTTTTTTTTTATGTGTCTTACAGGTTAATCATGTGACCTTGGTGTCATGTGTGACCTTGGATGGGGTCATCAGGAGATGGCTGGTATTGGTAATAGAGTGTCTACTCGGTTGAGCTGAAACTTCTAACGGTGTCAACGAACGCTCTTCCTGAGATTACGAGGCGAACGGTGACGATCGGGACGTATTGTGCCATACAACCTTCGCGGCTCTATTAATACCGGCTATCTTCAACCGAGCGACGGAAGCCCCCCCATGGTACGTACCGGGATTGCATGTGGCTGTAGTAGAAACTAGGGCTGTGTCAAATCTTATTTTAATTATTTTTGGGAGATAAACACTTTACTGAGGTTTTTAATGCGTCTTTAGTATTTCAAAGTGTCCCTTATGTCATGGACACTTCCTACCCAGACTACAATTCCCATAATGCTTTGGTGCACTGATCCTTGTGGATAGGGTGAGGGCTGTCTTACTGAGACAACATGTAGTCCAGGAAGGAAGTGAGCCCAGTGTCCATGACATGTCATGGAGCCCATGGACACTTTTGTAAAATAATTATTGCCCACATAAAAAACCCAGGAAAGTGATTCTTGTCTCCAAAACATAATTGAAATAAGCTCTGTTTGCAAAAGGGGTGAAGTCTCCCTTTAATGGGTTGAATCGTTAAAGCTGCTATAAGCAACATGTCAAATGTAATTTTATTTTTTGGTATTCAGACAGCAATGGGTAAAACTAAAACACAATTTTGTCTCTGACACATCTAGGGGCCTCAATTTGCATTCAAAGATTTTCCTAGATTTGTCATTGGTCGATTTGCCTGTCTACTTCCTGATTGGTTAGTCATTTCGACCGGGTTTTATTTTTCTTCGACCAATGACAAAGCTTCTAGGAACATCTTTGACTGCAGATTATGGCCCCTAGATGTGTCACAGAGACTAAATAATTTGTGGTAGTGTTTTACTCATTGCTGGCTGTCTGAATGAAATAAAAATCATTATAATTGACATTATTGCTTATAGCTGCTTTAATCACACTTTTGAGACTATATTAAAGTAAAATATTGGTGACACATGTAGCCCTGTCAGTGACTGTTGTTAATACAGTAAAAGGATGGTGACACCGCTTTCAGTGACTGTTATGATTTCCAAAATGTCATCCTGTAGGCAGACAACTAATGTTTCCTATTGTCCCTGTCATTTCAGAACGTGAAGCTGGGCGACGTCTGTATTGAAGGTACAAACTCTATGCTGTTGCCGCTGCTGGGTGCTGTTAGCAGTGGAGGTTGGTAATGAACCTTTTGATTCCTGCTGCTTGTGTAAGTGGGCTACATGCTACCGTAGGCTACCGTAGGTTGTCATTCGCACCGTGTATCGTTTCACATTTGTGTATAATGCCACTCTACATCACATGCCGCTATGTGATGTTTGTGTAGGCATGTGATTTATTTATCGTTTAACATAATTTACGGGTAAAGCTTTCACGTCACATCACATATGTATGTTCTGTTCTAGTGTCTCCTTTCTCTTCTTTGCTTTTAATAAAGTTATTTGTTTTGGTTGTCTCAGGAAAAAAAAAACACTTTTTATTTCTTCCTCCTTGCCTATCTATCGCCCTAGTTCTTCACTAGTGGACTGTACAAATGTGATGTGACGGTATGTGACTTATGTCCGGTAGCATGTAGCCTGCTTAACACTGTTTACAGCCTTCTATGCTGTAGATCTGTCCACACTAACAGGAAGAAAATTATGGCAGATTTTCTTCCTTCGTTAGTGTGTTTTGTTTAGTGCTGATAGTGAAGGTAAGTGAGCGTAGTTTATTATCTTTGGCTGTCGGGCAGAAACCTTGTATCTCCATAGTTTTGTAAATTAATTTCCTTACTTGGTCATGCTACAGTGTCACACACTAAAGTAGCAAATGTCTCAGGATGCAAAGATCATCCATTATTGAATATAACCTATTTTTGTATGTATCGAACCATTTAAGTATAAACAAGAGCTTGTGACTAAACATTGGAACACAGATCATTATATTAATAATAAATATAATCGTATCACAGGTTTTTTTTGTCCAGTAACTGTTTTGGACATGCACGGTTTCTACCCGACCTTTCATCTCCTCTTCTATTCTTTGCTTTAATAAAGTTATTGGTTTTTCTGGTCTCAGTTTTTAATCGCATTTTGCTTCATATTTTAAAGTAATTTCTTTCTTTCTTTCCTATCTATTGCTAGTTCTTCACTAGTGTATGTGGTGCGTGTGTCGGGTCGTGTCTCGCGTACAGTTTCTAATCATTGATTGGAGCTGTGTGTCGTTTCACGTCATTTGCGTTTGCGTCATTTGCCGGTAAAGCGCCATCACGTCAGTTCACATCAGATATGAACACACCCTGTATGTGATGTGCATTTATGTGATTTTTTTTGTGATTTATTTTCACAGTAATTGCGGATAGCTCGTCGGTGTCGTCGCACGCCATACGAATTTTGTTCATTGCTGTTGTGTTCTAATGTCATTCGTAGTGTTGTTGTGTTCTCATGTTCATAGTGTTGCTGTATTGCTGACAAATACTGGGGTCCAAAGAATGCTGCTGCCATTGCATAATTTGCACCTCGTATAATTTATGTCAAACGTCCACAAATGGCATAAATTGTAATATATTTTTTTTAAATGTAGGCAATTATTTTGAAAACACTAAATATAATTTTTAAAATAAAAATGTAGGAAACGAGGGACAACTGGCTAGAAAATCTTGCACCACGAAAACCTACGGCCAACTGCTTGGGCGGCAGTGCCGTTTCTACGGGGGGGCACTAGGGGGCACTGCCCCCCCAGATAGACTTTGTGCCCCCCCAGTCCAGAACCCTACCCCACCATTATTTTTAATGTTTTACAGGTTTAAAATATATATAATGTGTTATTTTCATGTTCTTTGTGTTTATAATAAATTTACATTTTCTAATTAATTCATAGTAATAAAAATGCAATAATAACAAGTACACTGGCACCTATAGTCGGTGCACCTAGTCGGATTCGTTTTGATGCAGCGCACCAAAAGCTACGTCATTACCTGTGTGACTTCAGTCCATGCTTCAGTCACAGTGAAAACAAACCCAAACCGGTAAAATTGAATCATGGATATTAGGAACTGGCTCAAAGCCAAAACACCAAACTCTATAAACCCACCAGCACCTTCAGAAAGGCAGACTGATGACGATACTGAAACCAACACCATGTCGCCTGTTGTTGTTAATATTGCGGGCCATTGCGGGGAGTCGAGCACCGAGCACTACTAAATGCACAACGAAATTCGGTCGTCGGATGGGGTTCGCGAGTGTCGGATAGCATTATTCCAGTGAGGCAGAGGGCTGCTGTCGCAACTTCCACAGCAGCAGCTCAACTTTCGGACCTCCACCACCACCGCATGCTTCTCCACCAGAGGTTCTTGGTTCTGGCACACCGTCACTGAATCAGGTAAAACGGGACAAATACCCAAGTAGCCTTCGGGCGCGTTCGGAAATAGCGCACTGAGCCCACTGTGCAATGCAAACTAATAGGAGAGTGTGCTCCGGTGTGGTATTTCCGAACGCGCCCTTCATAATGGCAAACGTGCAATCTGCAGACGCGCAGATCCCCCCCCCCCTTTGCCTCCCGACATAAATACACTATATAGACTTGTTGTTTTTGGTTGGTGCATAAACTTTTACTCATATTCCCCTACCGTGGAGATGGCCACATATAAAAGACACTATAAGCCTAAATGCTCAACTATTTGTTGGTGATTAATGGTTGGTGCATAGGCTATAGTCTTTTTTTCTACTTTCCTCCCGCCGTGGAGATGCTCATTGTGTTCATTGTGTTGTTGGTGCGATGCGATCGTGTTTCCACATGACAGTATATAGGCTATGTTTGTTTGTTTGTTCTGTTGGCTACAATAATTAGGCTATATTATTTGTTTTGGTGTATAATTGGAACCTATACTTGTAGCCCTTCTCCAAGCCTTTTGTGTTGTTTTATTGTATAGGCCAATGTGAGAGCTTAATTGCTATATATGGATGTGAACTTGAAAAATCAAGTGCCCCCCTTGGAAATATGAATGCCCCCCTGCTGATTATTCCCTGGATACGGCACTGTTGGGCGGAGACCAAGAATCTTTTTGTTTTGTTCATGTTCATAAAGAGCTCCAAGTGCTTTAAGTGAAAGTCCAGCAGCAAACCTCTAGGTCATAAGACCATTGTTGGTGCTATATTATCAGATCTAATTTGTGAGTAAAGCTTCATCAAGTAAGCCCACATCACATGCCCGGTATGTGATGTGTGTTTATGTCTCGTATCATTTCACATTGGTGAGTAAGGCTTCATCACGTCATCCCCACATCACATAATGAACTTAGGGTTAGGGTAGGGCTAGGTATGTGATGTGGATTGATGTGATGTATGTCTTTTATAATGTGCGAGTGAAGCGTAATCGCGTCAGTTCACATCACATTATGTGGTGTGTATTGATGTGATTTATTTATGCTGCCATTTGCAGCTAAAACTTCATTCATGCCGGTCAGTAGGCGAGGCATTGACGATGGGCCTATGACCCAAAGGTTTTCTGCTGCACTTTCACTTTTAGCACTTTGGAGCACTTTATGAGCATGGAAAAATAAAGATTTTCTTAGTTTATGTCAGGAGTTTTCTTTAAGGTATTTGTGGAGTGAGTCTTCTTCTTCTCGATTTCAATTGTATAAAGACATAATCATGGCTATCATTTATAGTCTGTTATGAATCAAATTGTTATGAATGATTGCTTTTGGACATGTAAATTACAACAAAACCAACTAAGGCACTGGTGTGGTACTACTGGTTTACCAGAATGGGGTTCAACTCCCTGCGGTGCCCTCAATTTGTTGTATTTACATGGTTCATTTTCTGCTCATTGTGTTTCCTTTGCATAGATGATAACCCCCAGGTTCTTTACTGTGTTTGTACTCTCTACAGTTGGGTTACAAGTCCATTTAGGGACCAAGACCAAATGGACTCTTGGTCCCTTATTTTTCTCTTCTCCTTCCACCAAAAATGCCAGTTCTGGCTGAACCGTCGGTTTTCACGAAAAGATATTTGACTGACTGCCATTGGATTCTTTTTGCTTTTTCATGTCTTATGAAAGCTGTGAATCATAGCTTCAAATTGATGTATCTGTTGTTCATATGGTATTTGGGTTTAGAGTTAAAGTTAGACTAAACCAAATTATAAAAAGGAAACTATCTGGCACATTGGAAAGAAGCAACACAAGAATCCAGGGGGAAAATAATTTTGATTTTACGACCTACGGTTCAAGAGTTATGAGCCAAAAGGTAAAGTGGGATGTTATAGCGCCTCCATGAGGCCGATCTAAAAAAATATATTTTTAATTAATTTTAGTGATAATTAGGAAATATCCCTGAAAGTTTTGTAACTATAGTGCTTACAGTCTCAGAGGGAAAAATACTTGAATGTGTTTTTTTGCATTTCCCCATTCATGTCAACTCGGTCGAACGAACCACCCCGGACACGCGATTCAAATTTGGGATGGATTGGACATTCCGTTCGTGATTTATGGCGTTTTTCGTGATATAGGCCCCTCCTACTGACTTCGGACGACGGCTACGGCCGAACGACACGCACTATCGAAATTCTGAAGTTGGTTTTTTAATCGTATGGGTCCAGAGGTCACGTGTGCCGATTTCTGTGACATTTGGACAAAATCTGTAGTGGGAAAAGCAAAAAGTGTGTTTAGGACAAAATTCAAAATGGCGGAAAATCCATCATGGCGGAAAAGGGCGTGGCCTATACGGGGAGATGCGTCATGACCCAAGGTTTTTGCATTTCCCCATTCATGTCAATGGGGAAATTTAATTCACTATTAAATTCATATCAATTAAACTATACAACATTTCTCTTAGCAAAGTACAAGCACTCGATTCCCGATTTTTCCGGTCAATTTGACATATGGCTCAAGTGCGTACAGTCAAAACTTGTTGTTGTAGGGCGCCAAACTTTGTCTTACTCCAGTAGTGGAGAGAAAAATAATAATAAAGTGTTAGAGATACAAGAGTCTGGTTGCCCCTTTAGGGCAACCACACTAAATAGATGCAGAGGTCAGGATTAGGCATTTCGATGTAACGTTTAGGGGTTAGTTAGTTATGCCTGATTTATACTGTACCTGGTTGTACACCAGTGTCTCATACCTAAAATAGAAGATCAATAAGCTACCTGTGAGCTAATAGATTGACTATTTTACCAGTGTGCAACTAAGTACAACTCAGGGTTAGGATTAAACTTGACATTTGTAAGATGTCCTCACATGTATAGTAATACTTGTGATAAATGCACACGTGTGTGAGCGTGCGTGCGCGTGTGTGTGTGTGTGTGTGTGTGTGTGCATGTGTGTCCGGAAGTCAGGCTGCCGGCAGTGATTGTAGAAGTGCTGCTGGAGTGTTATTAGCGTCCATTCAGACTGCCTCGCTTGCATCCCTGTCATTCGCTGGAAGATAATCTTCTCATCGATCTGTAAAAAAAAAAAAGAAGAAATGCTTGAAAATGAATTGAACGTCCCTCATCCTACTTAATCAAGCCAGTCTATCGATCAGGTTACTAATTAAGGAGCATTTTAGATAGAGCCTGAGAAGAATACGGTTGGCATATCATATCGTGTCGTGTGTGTGTGTGCGCGTGTGTGTGTGTGTGGGGGGGGGGGCATATGATGTCTTTGCACATAGCAGTGAGAGAGGTTCAGCCTGCAATACGTGTACAGTCTTCATCACATAGCAGTGAGAGGTTCAGGCTGCTATACGTGTACAGTCTTCATCACATAGCAGTGAGAGGTTCAGGCTGCTATACGTGTACAGTCTTCATCACATAGCAGTGAGAGGTTCAGCCTGCAATACGTGTACAGTCTTCATCACATAGCAGTGAGAGGTTCAGCCTGCAATACGTGTACAGTCTTCATCACATAGCAGTGAGAGGTTCAGGCTGCTATACGTGTACAGTCTTCATCACATAGCAGTGAGAGGTTCAGCCTGCAATACGTGTACAGTCTTCATCACATAGCAGTGAGAGGTTCAGGCTGCTATACGTGTACAGTCTTCATCACATAGCAGTGAGAGGTTCAGGCTGCTATACGTGTACAGTCTTCATCACATAGCAGTGAGAGGTTCAGGCTGCTATACGTGTATTGTCTTCATCATGGGAACCTGCTCTTTGGTTCTGTTCTGTTCTGTTCGTAGAGGGATCAGCCGATCGCTAAGAGACACCATTACCATATACGTTAATTTTCCCACTGTATTTTTGATGCTACAATGAGCTTTGTTACAGTACATTGTTTAACCACTAGCCCAGTGGTTCTCAAACTTCTTTTAAATGTATTCCAAGGACCATTTGAGAACCCCCAGAAGGTTTCATTTCAAGTTGCTTGATTCATTGTCTAGAAATGTCATATTGATTAGACGCAGGTACGACCCCTTCCTATATAAGCCCTCGGGTGACACTGGGTAAATGGTAAAAAAATGGTAAATGGTGCATTTATATAGCGCCTTTATCCAAGGCGCTTTACAGAGATTGTGCATTACATTCACCCATTCACACACACATTCATACACCAATGGCTGCAGCGGAAACCATGCAAGGCACCAACTAGCACATCGGGAGCAATTTGGGGTTCAGTGTCTTGCTCAAGGACACTTCGAAAGTAACTCTGGGGTAACCCGGGTTCGAAATGGCAACCTCACGGTTACCATCCAGCCACTCTACCCCTGAGCCACCGCCGCCCCAGGAGAGGGGGAGGCACTGGGGGAACACTGGAGAGGCACTGGGGGGACACTGGGGAGGCACTGGGGAGGAACTGGGGGAACACTGGGGTGCCACTGGGGGAACACTGGGGGGGCATTGGGGAGGCACTGGGGGGGACACTGGGGGGGGCACTGGGGAGGCACTGGGGGGACACTGTGGAGGGACTGGGGGGACACTGGGAGGACACTGGAGAGGCACTGGGGGGACACTGGAGAGGCACTGGGGGGACACTGAGGGGACACTGGGGAGGCACTGGGAGGACACTGGGGGAACACTGGGGGGGACACTGTGGAGGCACTGGGGGAGACTGGAGAGGCACTGGGAGGACACTGGGGGGGTACTGGGAGGACACTGGAGAGGCACTGGTGGGACACTGGGGAGGCACTGGTGGGGCACTGGGGAGACACTGCGGAGGCACTGGGGGAACACTGGGGAGGCACCGGGAGGACACTGCGGGAAACACTGGGGAACACTGAGGAGGCACTGGGGAAGACTGGGGAGGCACTGGGGGGACCAGTCTGCTGAGCTCCCTGCCCCCATCGAGTCTCTTGTCTGTCACTCTTCCAGCCTGGGCACACTTGAACTTACATGCACGGCTGTCTTTTGCGTAATTTCCGGGTTTTTAGACAGCTGGTGGATGGAAATGAAGCTCCACCCACACGGCAGATTTATGTCTTAGTAGTTTTCCTTAAGGTATTTGTGGAGTGAGTCTTCTTCCGGTTTTCAAGACTGTTATGATTAAAATTGTATTTTTTTTTCTTCCTTGGTGGTGAGTGTGTAGGCTATTTTCATTTTTAAATCATCAAATGATCTTGCCGACGGCAAGAGTGTGTTTAAAAATATATTTTTGCAAATAATTTGAAAATGTTAACTTTGTGATTTATTCTCTTTTATATAGGCCTACTGTTAATATTGCCTAGCTACATTGTAAATTGTGAAATGACTTTACTGTTGAAATATAATGAATGTGATTGTTTTTTCTGCTCATTGTGTTGCCTTTTCATAGATAACCCCCAGGTTCTTTACTAGGTTTTACACGATTTCGGAGGATTTGGAAAAAAGGTGAAAATCACGGAAAAGTGACAGGCTATAGTCCATAGTCTCGGAGCGCATGCTATAGGGTGCCATTTTTCACGATTTCGGAGGATTTTAATAAAAAGGTGAAAATCACGGAAAAGCAACAGGCTATAGTCCATAGTCTCGGAGCGCATGCTATAGGGTGCCATTTTTCACGATTTCTGAGGATTTGAAAAAAGGTGAAAAGCGACAGGTTAGTCATTCCAAGTTAGCCTCGTTTCTCATCATTTTGGACCATGGGCTATAGCCCATATCGTACGGCATACTATAGCGCGCCGTTTTTCATCATTTTTGAGGATTTGAAAAAAATGACGAAATGACAAAAACGATGGGTTATAGCCCATGTTTTTGAAATTTTGAAAAAAAACGTTAGCCTCGTTTCTCATAATTTTGGACCATGGGCTATAGCCCATATCGTACGGCATACTATAGCGCGCCGTTTTTCATCATTTTTGAGGATTTGAAAAAAATGACAAAATGACAAAAACGATGGGTTATAGCCCATGTTTTTGAAATTTTGAAAAAAAAAGTTAGCCTCGTTTCTCATCATTTTGGACCATGGGCTATAGCCCATATCGTACGGCATACTATAGCGCGCCGTTTTTCATCATTTTTGAGGATTTGAAAAAAATGACGAAATGACAAAAACGATGGGTTATAGCCCATGTTTTTGAAATTTTGAAAAAAAAAGTTATCCTCGTTTCTCATCATTTTGGACCATGGGCTATAGCCCATATCGTACGGCATACTATAGCGCGCCGTTTTTCATCATTTTTGAGGATTTGAAAAAAATGACGAAATGACAAAAACGATGGGTTATAGCCCATGTTTTTGAAATTTTGAAAAAAAAAGTTATCCTCGTTTCTCATCATTTTGGACCATGGGCTATAGCCCATATCGTACGGCATACTATAGCGCGCCGTTTTTCATCATTTTTGAGGATTTGTAAAAAAATGACGAAATGACAAAAACGATGGGTTATAGCCCATGTTTTTTGAAATTTTGAAAAAAAAGTTAGCCTCGTTTCTCATCATTTTGGACCATGGGCTATAGCCCATATCGTACGGCATACTATAGCGCGCCGTATTTTTGATGCTACAATGAGCTTTGTTACAGTACATTGTTTAACCACTAGCCCAGTGGTTCTCAAACTTCTTTTAAATGTATTCCAAGGACCATTTGAGAACCCCCAGAAGGTTTCATTTCAAGTTGCTTGATTCATTGTCTAGAAATGTCATATTGATTAGACGCAGGTACGACCCCTTCCTATATAAGCCCTCGGGTGACACTGGGTAAATGGTAAAAAAATGGTAAATGGTGCATTTATATAGCGCCTTTATCCAAGGCGCTTTACAGAGATTGTGCATTACATTCACCCATTCACACACACATTCATACACCAATGGCTGCAGCGGAAACCATGCAAGGCACCAACTAGCACATCGGGAGCAATTTGGGGTTCAGTGTCTTGCTCAAGGACACTTCGAAAGTAACTCTGGGGTAACCCGGGTTCGAAATGGCAACCTCACGGTTACCATCCAGCCACTCTACCCCTGAGCCACCGCCGCCCCAGGAGAGGGGGAGGCACTGGGGGAACACTGGAGAGGCACTGGGGGGGCACTGGGGGGACACTGGGGGACACTGGGGAGGCACTGGGAGGAAACTGGGGAGGCACTGGGGGGACACTGGGGAGGCACTGGGGAGGAACTGGGGGAACACTGGGGTGCCACTGGGGGAACACTGGGGGGGCATTGGGGAGGCACTGGGGGGGACACTGGGGGGGGCACTGGGGAGGCACTGGGGGGACACTGTGGAGGGACTGGGAGGACACTGGGGGGACACTGGGAGGACACTGGAGAGGCACTGGGGGGACACTGGAGAGGCACTGGGGGGACACTGAGGGGACACTGGGGAGGCACTGGGAGGACACTGGGGGAACACTGGGGGGGACACTGTGGAGGCACTGGGGGAGACTGGAGAGGCACTGGGAGGACACTGGGGGGGTACTGGGAGGACACTGGAGAGGCACTGGTGGGACACTGGGGAGGCACTGGTGGGGCACTGGGGAGACACTGCGGAGGCACTGGGGGAACACTGGGGAGGCACCGGGAGGACACTGCGGGAAACACTGGGGAACACTGAGGAGGCACTGGGGAAGACTGGGGAGGCACTGGGGGGACCAGTCTGCTGAGCTCCCTGCCCCCATCGAGTCTCTTGTCTGTCACTCTTCCAGCCTGGGCACACTTGAACTTACATGCACGGCTGTCTTTTGCGTAATTTCCGGGTTTTTAGACAGCTGGTGGATGGAAATGAAGCTCCACCCACACGGCAGATTTATGTCTTAGTAGTTTTCCTTAAGGTATTTGTGGAGTGAGTCTTCTTCCGGTTTTCAAGACTGTTATGATTAAAATTGTATTTTTTTTTCTTCCTTGGTGGTGAGTGTGTAGGCTATTTTCATTTTTAAATCATCAAATGATCTTGCCGACGGCAAGAGTGTGTTTAAAAATATATTTTTGCAAATAATTTGAAAATGTTAACTTTGTGATTTATTCTCTTTTATATACTGTTAATATTGCCTAGCTACATTGTAAATTGTGAAATGACTTTACTGTTGAAATATAATGAATGTGATTGTTTTTTCTGCTCATTGTGTTGCCTTTTCATAGATAACCCCCAGGTTCTTTACTAGGTTTTACACGATTTCGGAGGATTTGGAAAAAAGGTGAAAATCACGGAAAAGTGACAGGCTATAGTCCATAGTCTCGGAGCGCATGCTATAGGGTGCCATTTTTCACGATTTCGGAGGATTTTAATAAAAAGGTGAAAATCACGGAAAAGCAACAGGCTATAGTCCATAGTCTCGGAGCGCATGCTATAGGGTGCCATTTTTCACGATTTCTGAGGATTTGAAAAAAGGTGAAAAGCGACAGGTTAGTCATTCCAAGTTAGCCTCGTTTCTCATCATTTTGGACCATGGGCTATAGCCCATATCGTACGGCATACTATAGCGCGCCGTTTTTCATCATTTTTGAGGATTTGAAAAAAATGACGAAATGACAAAAACGATGGGTTATAGCCCATGTTTTTGAAATTTTGAAAAAAAACGTTAGCCTCGTTTCTCATAATTTTGGACCATGGGCTATAGCCCATATCGTACGGCATACTATAGCGCGCCGTTTTTCATCATTTTTGAGGATTTGAAAAAAATGACAAAATGACAAAAACTATGGGTTATAGCCCATGTTTTTGAAATTTTGAAAAAAAAAGTTAGCCTCGTTTCTCATCATTTTGGACCATGGGCTATAGCCCATATCGTACGGCATACTATAGCGCGCCGTTTTTCATCATTTTTGAGGATTTGTAAAAAAATGACGAAATGACAAAAACGATGGGTTATAGCCCATGTTTTTTGAAATTTTGAAAAAAAAGTTAGCCTCGTTTCTCATCATTTTGGACCATGGGCTATAGCCCATATCGTACGGCATACTATAGCGCGCCGTTTTTCATCATTTTTGAGGATTTGAA
Organism: Protomyctophum bolini; assembly: GCF_963924005.1. NCBI lineage: Eukaryota > Metazoa > Chordata > Actinopteri > Myctophiformes > Myctophidae > Protomyctophum > Protomyctophum bolini. The sequence continues at coordinate 16,496,440 of NC_137862.1, read as the reverse complement.
AAAAATGACGAAATGACAAAAACGATGGGTTATAGCCCATGTTTTTGAAATTTTGAAAAAAAAAGTTATCCTCGTTTCTCATCATTTTGGACCATGGGCTATAGCCCATATCGTACGGCATACTATAGCGCGCCGTTTTTCATCATTTTTGAGGATTTGAAAAAAATGACGAAATGACAAAAACGATGGGTTATAGCCCATGTTTTTGAAATTTTGAAAAAAAAAGTTATCCTCGTTTCTCATCATTTTGGACCATGGGCTATAGCCCATATCGTACGGCATACTATAGCGCGCCGTTTTTCATCATTTTTGAGGATTTGTAAAAAAATGACGAAATGACAAAAACGATGGGTTATAGCCCATGTTTTTTGAAATTTTGAAAAAAAAGTTAGCCTCGTTTCTCATCATTTTGGACCATGGGCTATAGCCCATATCGTACGGCATACTATAGCGCGCCGTTTTTCATCATTTTTGAGGATTTGAAAAAAATGACGAAATGACAAAAACGATGGGTTATAGCACATGTTTTTGAAATTTTGAAAAAAAAAGTTATCCTCGTTTCTCATCATTTTGGACCATGGGCTATAGCCCATATCGTACGGCATACTATAGCGCGCCGTTTTTCATCATTTTTGAGGATTTGTAAAAAAATGACGAAATGACAAAAACGATGGGTTATAGCCCATGTTTTTTGAAATTTTGAAAAAAAAGTTAGCCTCGTTGCTCATCATTTTGGACCATGGGCTATAGCCCATATCGTACGGCATACTATAGCGCGCCGTTTTTCATCATTTTTCAGGATTTGAAAAAAATGACGAAATGACAAAAACGATGGGTTATAGCCCATGTTTTTTGAAATTTTGAATAAAAAAGTTAGCCTCGTTTCTCATCATTTTGGACCATGGGCTATAGCCCATATCGTACGGCATACTATAGCGCGCCGTTTTTCATCATTTTTGAGGATTTGAAAAAAATGACGAAATGACAAAAACGATGGGTTATAGCCCATGTTTTTGAAATTTTGAAAAAAAAAGTTAGCCTCGTTTCTCATCATTTTGGACCATGGGCTGTAGCCCATATCGTACGGCATACTATAGCGCGCCGTTTTTCATCATTTTTGAGGATTTGTAAAAAAATGACGAAATGACAAAAACAATGGGTTATAGCCCATGTTTTTGAAATTTTGAAAAAAAAAGTTATCCTCGTTTCTCATCATTTTGGACCATGGGCTATAGCCCATATCGTACGGCATACTATAGCGCGCCGTTTTTCATCATTTTTGAGGATTTGAAAAAAATGACGAAATGACAAAAACGATGGGTTATAGCCCATGTTTTTGAAATTTTGAAAAAAAAAGTTATCCTCGTTTCTCATCATTTTGGACCATGGGCTATAGCCCATATCGTACGGCATACTATAGCGCGCCGTTTTTCATCATTTTTGAGGATTTGTAAAAAAATGACGAAATGACAAAAACGATGGGTTATAGCCCATGTTTTTTGAAATTTTGAAAAAAAAGTTAGCCTCGTTTCTCATCATTTTGGACCATGGGCTATAGCCCATATCGTACGGCATACTATAGCGCGCCGTTTTTCATCATTTTTGAGGATTTGAAAAAAATGACGAAATGACAAAAACGATGGGTTATAGCCCATGTTTTTTGAAATTTTGAATAAAAAAGTTAGCCTCGTTTCTCATCATTTTGGACCATGGGCTATAGCCCATATCGTACGGCATACTATAGCGCGCCGTTTTTCATCATTTTTGAGGATTTGAAAAAAATGACGAAATGACAAAAACGATGGGTTATAGCCCATGTTTTTGAAATTTTGAAAAAAAAAGTTAGCCTCGTTTCTCATCATTTTGGACCATGGGCTGTAGCCCATATCGTACGGCATACTATAGCGCGCCGTTTTTCATCATTTTTGAGGATTTCAAAAAAATGACGAAATGACAAAAACGATGGGTTATAGCCCATGTTTTTTGAAATTTTGAATAAAAAAGTTAGCCTCGTTTCTCATCATTTTGGACCATGGGCTATAGCCCATATCGTACGGCATACTATAGCGCGCCGTTTTTCATCATTTTTGAGGATTTGAAAAAAATGACGAAATGAAAAAAACGATGGGTTATAGCCCATGTTTTTGAAAATTTGAAAAAAAAAGTTAGCCTCGTTTCTCATCATTTTGGACCATGGGCTATAGCCCATATCGTACGGCATACTATAGCACGCCGTTTTTCATCATTTTTGAGGATTTGAAAAAAATGACGAAATGACAAAAACGATGGGTTATAGCCCATGTTTTTGAAATTTTGAAAAAAAAAAGTTAGCCTCGTTTCTCATTTTGGACCATGGGCTGTAGCCCATATCGTACGGTATACTATAGCGCGCCGTTTTTCATCATTTTTGAGGATTTGAAAAAAATGACGAAATGACAAAAACGATGGGTTATAGCCCATGTTTTTTGAAATTTTGAAAAAAAAGTTAGCCTCGTTTCTCATCATTTTGGACCATGGGCTGTAGCCCATATCGTAAGGCATACTATAGCGCGCCGTTTTTCATCATTTTTGAGGATTTGAAAAAAATGACAAAATGACAAAAACGATGGGTTATAGCCCATGTTTTTTGAAATTTGGAATAAAAAAGTTAGCCTCGTTTCTCATCATTTTGGACCATGGGCTATAGCCCATATCGTACGGCATACTATAGCGCGCCGTTTTTCATCATTTTTGAGGATTTTAAAAAAATGACGAAATGACAAAAACGATGGGTTATAGCCCATGTTTTTGAAATTTTGAAAAAAAAAAGTTAGCCTCGTTTCTCATCATTTTGGACCATGGGCTGTAGCCCATATCGTACGGCATACTATAGCGCGCCGTTTTTCATCATTTTTGAGGATTTCAAAAAAATGACGAAATGACAAAAACGATGGGTTATAGCCCATGTTTTTTGAAATTTTGAATAAAAAAGTTAGCCTCGTTTCTCATCATTTTGGACCATGGGCTATAGCCCATATCGTACGGCATACTATAGCGCGCCGTTTTTCATCATTTTTGAGGATTTGAAAAAAATGACGAAATGACAAAAACGATGGGTTATAGCCCATGTTTTTTGAAATTTTGAAAAAAAAAGTTAGCCTCGTTTCTCATCATTTTGGACCATGGGCTATAGCCCATATCGTACGGCATACTATAGCGCGCAGTTTTTCATCATTTTTGAGGATTTGAAAAAAATGACGAAATGACAAAAACGATGGGTTATAGCCCATGTTTTTGAAATTTTGAATAAAAAAGTTAGCCTCGTTTCTCATCATTTTGGACCATGGGCTATAGCCCATATCGTACGGCATACTATAGCGCGCCGTTTTTCATCATTTTTGAGGATTTTAAAAAAATGACGAAATGACAAAAACGATGGGTTATAGCCCATGTTTTTGAAATTTTGAAAAAAAAAAGTTAGCCTCGTTTCTCATCATTTTGGACCATGGGCTGTAGCCCATATCGTACGGCATACTATAGCGCGCCGTTTTTCATCATTTTTGAGGATTTCAAAAAAATGACGAAATGACAAAAACGATGGGTTATAGCCCATGTTTTTTGAAATTTTGAATAAAAAAGTTAGCCTCGTTTCTCATCATTTTGGACCATGGGCTATAGCCCATATCGTACGGCATACTATAGCGCGCCGTTTTTCATCATTTTTGAGGATTTGAAAAAAATGACGAAATGACAAAAACGATGGGTTATAGCCCATGTTTTTTGAAATTTTGAAAAGAAAAGTTAGCCTCGTTTCTCATCATTTTGGACCATGGGCTATAGCCCATATCGTACGGCATACTATAGCGCGCAGTTTTTCATCATTTTTGAGGATTTGAAAAAAATGACGAAATGACAAAAACGATGGGTTATAGCCCATGTTTTTGAAATTTTGAATAAAAAAGTTAGCCTCGTTTCTCATCATTTTGGACCATGGGCTATAGCCCATATCGTACGGCATACTATAGCGCGCCGTTTTTCATCATTTTTGAGGATTTGAAAAAAATGACGAAATGACAAAAACGATGGGTTATAGCCCATGTTTTTGAAATTTTGAAAAAAAAAGTTAGCCTCGTTTCTCATCATTTTGGACCATGGGCTATAGCCCATATCGTACGGCATACTATAGCGTGCCGTTTTTCATCATTTTTGAGGATTTGAAAAAAATGACGAAATGACAAAAACGATGGGTTATAGCCCATGTTTTTGAAATTTTGAAAAAAAAAGTTAGCCTCGTTTCTCATCATTTTGGACCATGGGCTTTAGCCCATATCGTACGGCATACTATAGCGCGCCGTTTTTCATCATTTTTGAGGATTTGAAAAAAATGACAAAATGACAAAAACGATGGGTTATAGCCCATGTTTTTTGAAATTTTGAATAAAAAAGTTAGCCTCGTTTCTCATCATTTTGGACCATGGGCTATAGCACATGCTGGCCTACCAGCATGTGCACTTAAGCCTCTCCAGCTGATCCAAAATGCTGCAGCTCGCTTGGTCTTCAACCAGCCAAAATTCTCACATGTCTCCCCCCTGCTCCGCTCCCTCCACTGGCTCCCGGTCGCTGCCCGCACAGAATACAAAACCCTGATGCTGGCATTCAAAGCAACCAAAGGTATGGCTCCCCCATATCTTGCAAGTATGATCGAACCCTACAAACCCTCCCGCTCACTCAGATCAGCCAACGCAGGGAAGCTGGAAGTACCCTCACTAAAAACGCCGGGACAACGCTCCACACGTCCCAAACTCTTCTCCCTTCTGGCTCCAAAACTGTGGAATGCACTTCCCATTGCAGTCAGAACTGCAGCATCACTCCCAATCTTCCGCCGTAGTCTGAAAACCCACCTTTTCAGACTCCATCATGGCCCATAGCACTTACCCCACCCCCTCAGATAGCAATTCTAGTAGTCATAGCACGTCATAGTACATATGTGTAGCATAGTAGTATAGATGTATAGCTTATATGTATAGTTTCATTATAGATATTCCACTGTTACTTTCTTAGCTACGCATGTTTCATGATAAATGTCTTTATGTGATGTATTCCCATGCTTTTGTTCTTGCTTAATGTAAGTCGCTCTGGATTAAGAGCGTCTGCTAAATGCCTAAATTGTAAATTGTAAATTGTTATATCGTACGGCATACTATAGCGCGCAGTTTTTCATCATTTTTGAGGATTTGAAAAAAATGACGAAATGACAAAAACGATGGGTTATAGCCCATGTTTTTGAAATTTTGAATAAAAAAGTTAGCCTCGTTTCTCATCATTTTGGACCATGGGCTATAGCCCATATCGTACGGCATACTATAGCGCGCCGTTTTTCATCATTTTTGAGGATTTGAAAAAAATGACGAAATGACAAAAACGATGGGTTATAGCCCATGTTTTTGAAATTTTGAAAAAAAAAGTTAGCCTCGTTTCTCATCATTTTGGACCATGGGCTATAGCCCATATCGTACGGCATACTATAGCGTGCCGTTTTTCATCATTTTTGAGGATTTGAAAAAAATGACGAAATGACAAAAACGATGGGTTATAGCCCATGTTTTTGAAATTTTGAAAAAAAAAGTTAGCCTCGTTTCTCATCATTTTGGACCATGGGCTTTAGCCCATATCGTACGGCATACTATAGCGCGCCGTTTTTCATCATTTTTGAGGATTTGAAAAAAATGACAAAATGACAAAAACGATGGGTTATAGCCCATGTTTTTTGAAATTTTGAAAAAAAAAGTTAGCCTCGTTTCTCATCATTTTGGACCATGGGCTATAGCCCATATCGTACGGCATACTATAGCGCGCCGTTTTTCATCATTTTTGAGGATTTGAAAAAAATGACGAAATGACAAAAACGATGGGTTATAGCCCATGTTTTTGAAATTTTGAAAAAAAAAGTTAGCCTCGTTTCTCATCATTTTGGACCATGGGCTGTAGCCCATATCGTACGGCATACTATAGCGCGCCGTTTTTCATCATTTTTGAGGATTTGAAAAAAATGACAAAATGACAAAAACGATGGGTTATAGCCCATGTTTTTTGAAATTTTGAATAAAAAAGTTAGCCTCGTTTCTCATCATTTTGGACCATGGGCTATAGCCCATATCGTACGGCATACTATAGCGCGCCGTTTTTTATCATTTTTGAGGATTTGAAAAAAATGACGAAATGACAAAAACGATGGGTTATAGCCCATGTTTTTTGAAATTTTGAAAAAAAAAGTTAGCCTCGTTTCTCATCATTTTGGACCATGGGCTATAGCCCATATCGTACGGCATACTATAGCGCGCCGTTTTTCATCATTTTTGAGGATTTGTAAAAAAATTACGAAATGACAAAAACGATGGGTTATAGCCCATGTTTTTTGAAATTTTGAAAAAAAAGTTAGCCTCGTTTCTCATCATTTTGGACCATGGGCTTTAGCCCATATTGTACGGCATACTATAGCGCGCCGTTTTTCATCATTTTTGAGGATTTGAAAAAAATGACGAAATGACAAAAACAATGGGTTATAGCCCATGTTTTTTGAAATTTTGAAAAAAAAAGTTAGCCTCGTTTCTCATCATTTTGGACCATGGGCTATAGCCCATATTGTACGGCATACTATAGCGCACCGTTTTTCATCATTTTTGAGGATTTTAAAAAAATGACGAAATGACAAAAACGATGGGTTATAGCCCATGTTTTTTGAAATTTTGAATAAAAAAGTTAGCCTCGTTTCTCATCATTTTGGACCATGGGCTATAGCCCATATCGTACGGCATACTATAGCGCGCCGTTTTTCATCATTTTTGAGGATTTGAAAAAAATGACGAAATGACAAAAACGATGGGTTATAGCCCATGTTTTTTGAAATTTTGAAAAAAAAAGTTAGCCTCGTTTCTCATCATTTTGGACCATGGGCTTTAGCCCATATCGTACGGCATACTATAGCGCGCCGTTTTTCATCATTTTTGAGGATTTGAAAAAAATGACAAAATGACAAAAACGATGGGTTATAGCCCATGTTTTTTGAAATTTTGAAAAAAAAAGTTAGCCTCGTTTCTCATCATTTTGGACCATGGGCTATAGCCCATATCGTACGGCATACTATAGCGCGCCGTTTTTCATCATTTTTGAGGATTTGAAAAAAATGACGAAATGACAAAAACGATGGGTTATAGCCCATGTTTTTGAAATTTTGAAAAAAAAAGTTAGCCTCGTTTCTCATCATTTTGGACCATGGGCTGTAGCCCATATCGTACGGCATACTATAGCGCGCCGTTTTTCATCATTTTTGAGGATTTGAAAAAAATGACAAAATGACAAAAACGATGGGTTATAGCCCATGTTTTTTGAAATTTTGAATAAAAGAGTTAGCCTCGTTTCTCATCATTTTGGACCATGGGCTGTAGCCCATATCGTACGGCATACTATAGCGCGCCGTTTTTCATCATTTTTGAGGATTTGAAAAAAATGACAAAATGACAAAAACGATGGGTTATAGCCCATGTTTTTTGAAATTTTGAATAAAAAAGTTAGCCTCGTTTCTCATCATTTTGGACCATGGGCTATAGCCCATATCGTACGGCATACTATAGCGCGCCGTTTTTTATCATTTTTGAGGATTTGAAAAAAATGACGAAATGACAAAAACGATGGGTTATAGCCCATGTTTTTTGAAATTTTGAAAAAAAAAGTTAGCCTCGTTTCTCATCATTTTGGACCATGGGCTATAGCCCATATCGTACGGCATACTATAGCGCGCCGTTTTTCATCATTTTTGAGGATTTGTAAAAAAATTACGAAATGACAAAAACGATGGGTTATAGCCCATGTTTATTGAAATTTTGAAAAAAAAGTTAGCCTCGTTTCTCATCATTTTGGACCATGGGCTTTAGCCAATATTGTACGGCATACTATAGCGCGCCGTTTTTCATCATTTTTGAGGATTTGAAAAAAATTACGAAATGACAAAAACGATGGGTTATAGCCCATGTTTTTGAAATTTTGAAAAAAAAAGTTATCCTCGTTTCTCATCATTTTGGACCATGGGCTATAGCCCATATCGTACGGCATACTATAGCGCGCCGTTTTTCATAATTTTTGAGCATTTGAAAAAAATGACGAAATGACAAAAACGATGGGTTATAGCCCATGTTTTTGAAATTTTGAAAAAAAAAGTTAGCCTCGTTTCTCATCATTTTGGACCATGGGCTGTAGCCCATATCGTAAGGCATACTATAGCGCGCCGTTTTTCATCATTTTTGAGGATTTGAAAAAAATGACAAAATGACAAAAACGATGGGTTATAGCCCATGTTTTTTGAAATTTTGAATAAAAAAGTTAGCCTCGTTTCTCATCATTTTGGACCATGGGCTATAGCCCATATCGTACGGCATACTATAGCGCGCCGTTTTTCATCATTTTTGAGGATTTGTAAAAAAATTACGAAATGACAAAAACGATGGGTTATAGCCCATGTTTTTTGAAATTTTGAAAAAAAAAGTTAGCCTCGTTTCTCATCATTTTGGACCATGGGCTGTAGCCCATATCGTACGGCATACTATAGCGCGCCGTTTTTCATCATTTTTGAGGATTTCAAAAAAATGACGAAATGACAAAAACGATGGGTTATAGCCCATGTTTTTTGAAATTTTGAATAAAAAAGTTAGCCTCGTTTCTCATCATTTTGGACCATGGGCTATAGCCCATATCGTACGGCATACTATAGCGCGCCGTTTTTCATCATTTTTGAGGATTTAAAAAAAATGACGAAATGACAAAAACGATGGGTTATAGCCCATGTTTTTGAAATTTTGAAAAAAAAAGTTATCCTCGTTTCTCATCATTTTGGACCATGGGCTATAGCCCATATCGTACGGCATACTATAGCGCGCCGTTTTTCATCATTTTTGAGGATTTGTAAAAAAATTACGAAATGACAAAAACGATGGGTTATAGCCCATGTTTTTTGAAATTTTGAAAAAAAAAGTTAGCCTCGTTTCTCATCATTTTGGACCATGGGCATTAGCCCATATCGTACGGCATACTATAGCGCGCCGTTTTTCATCATTTTTGAGGATTTTAAAAAAATGACGAAATGACAAAAACGATGGGTTATAGCCCATGTTTTTGAAATTTTGAAAAAAAAAGTTAGCCTCGTTTCTCATCATTTTGGACCATGGGCTGTAGCCCATATCGTACGGCATACTATAGCGCGCCGTTTTTCATCATTTTTGAGGATTTCAAAAAAATGACGAAATGACAAAAACGATGGGTTATAGCCCATGTTTTTTGAAATTTTGAATAAAAAAGTTAGCCTCGTTTCTCATCATTTTGGACCATGGGCTATAGCCCATATCGTACGGCATACTATAGCGCGCCGTTTTTCATCATTTTTGAGGATTTAAAAAAAATGACGAAATGACAAAAACGATGGGTTATAGCCCATGTTTTTGAAATTTTGAAAAAAAAAGTTAGCCTCGTTTCTCATCATTTTGGACCATGGGCTGTAGCCCATATCGTACGGCATACTATAGCGCGCCGTTTTTCATCATTTTTGAGGATTTCAAAAAAATGACGAAATGACAAAAACGATGGGTTATAGCCCATGTTTTTTGAAATTTTGAATAAAAAAGTTAGCCTCGTTTCTCATCATTTTGGACCATGGGCTATAGCCCATATCGTACGGCATACTATAGCGCGCCGTTTTTCATCATTTTTGAGGATTTGAAAAAAATGACGAAATGACAAAAACGATGGGTTATAGCCCATGTTTTTTGAAATTTTGAATAAAAAAGTTAGCCTCGTTTCTCATCATTTTGGACCATGGGCTATAGCCCATATCGTACGGCATACTATAGCGCGCCGTTTTTCATCATTTTTGAGGATTTGAAAAAAATGACGAAATGACAAAAACGATGGGTTATAGCCCATGTTTTTTGAAATTTTGAAAAAAAAAGTTAGCCTCGTTTCTCATCATTTTGGACCATGGGCTATAGCCCATATCGTACGGCATACTATAGCGCGCAGTTTTTCATCATTTTTGAGGATTTGAAAAAAATGACGAAATGACAAAAACGATGGGTTATATCCCATGTTTTTGAAATTTTGAATAAAAAAGTTAGCCTCGTTTCTCATCATTTTGGACCATGGGCTATAGCCCATATCGTACGGCATACTATAGCGTGCCGTTTTTCATCATTTTTGAGGATTTGAAAAAAATGACGAAATGACAAAAACGATGGGTTATAGCCCATGTTTTTGAAATTTTGAAAAAAAAAGTTAGCCTCGTTTCTCATCATTTTGGACCATGGGCTATAGCCCATATCGTACGGCATACTATAGCGTGCCGTTTTCATCATTTTTGAGGATTTGAAAAAAATGACGAAATGACAAAAACGATGGGTTATAGCCCATGTTTTTGAAATTTTGAAAAAAAAAGTTAGCCTCGTTTCTCATCATTTTGGACCATGGGCTGTAGCCCATATCGTACGGCATACTATAGCGCGCCGTTTTTCATCATTTTTGAGGATTTCAAAAAAATGACGAAATGACAAAAACGATGGGTTATAGCCCATGTTTTTTGAAATTTTGAATAAAAAAGTTAGCCTCGTTTCTCATCATTTTGGACCATGGGCTATAGCCCATATCGTACGGCATACTATAGCGCGCAGTTTTTCATCATTTTTGAGGATTTGAAAAAAATGACGAAATGACAAAAACGATGGGTTATAGCCCATGTTTTTGAAATTTTGAATAAAAAAGTTAGCCTCGTTTCTCATCATTTTGGACCATGGGCTATAGCCCATATCGTACGGCATACTATAGCGCGCCGTTTTTCATCATTTTTGAGGATTTGAAAAAAATGACGAAATGACAAAAACGATGGGTTATAGCCCATGTTTTTGAAATTTTGAAAAAAAAAGTTAGCCTCGTTTCTCATCATTTTGGACCATGGGCTATAGCCCATATCGTACGGCATACTATAGCGTGCCGTTTTTCATCATTTTTGAGGATTTGAAAAAAATGACGAAATGACAAAAACGATGGGTTATAGCCCATGTTTTTTGAAATTTTGAATAAAAAAGTTAGCCTCGTTTCTCATCATTTTGGACCATGGGCTATAGCCCATATCGTACGGCATACTATAGCGCGCCGTTTTTCATCATTTTTGAGGATTTGAAAAAAATGACGAAATGACAAAAACGATGGGTTATAGCCCATGTTTTTTGAAATTTTGAAAAAAAAAGTTAGCCTCGTTTCTCATCATTTTGGACCATGGGCTATAGCCCATATCGTACGGCATACTATAGCGCGCAGTTTTTCATCATTTTTGAGGATTTGAAAAAAATGACGAAATGACAAAAACGATGGGTTATAGCCCATGTTTTTGAAATTTTGAAAAAAAAAGTTAGCCTCGTTTCTCATCATTTTGGACCATGGGCTGTAGCCCATATCGTAAGGCATACTATAGCGCGCCGTTTTTCATCATTTTTGAGGATTTGAAAAAAATGACAAAATGACAAAAACGATGGGTTATAGCCCATGTTTTTTGAAATTTTGAATAAAAAAGTTAGCCTCGTTTCTCATCATTTTGGACCATGGGCTATAGCCCATATCGTACGGCATACTATAGCGCGCCGTTTTTTAATCATTTTTGAGGATTTGAAAAAAATGACGAAATGACAAAAACGATGGGTTATAGCCCATGTTTTTGAAATTTTGAATAAAAAAGTTAGCCTCGTTTCTCATCATTTTGGACCATGGGCTGTAGCCCATATCGTACGGCATACTATAGCGCGCCGTTTTTCATCATTTTTGAGGATTTGAAAAAAATGACGAAATGACAAAAACGATGGGTTATAGCCCATGTTTTTGAAATTTTGAAAAAAAAAGTTAGCCTCGTTTCTCATCATTTTGGACCATGGGCTGTAGCCCATATCGTACGGCATACTATAGCGCGCCGTTTTTCATAATTTTTGAGCATTTGAAAAAAATGACAAAATGACAAAAACGATGGGTTATAGCCCATGTTTTTGAAATTTTGAAAAAAAAAGTTATCCTCGTTTCTCATCATTTTGGACCATGGGCTATAGCCCATATCGTACGGCATACTATAGCGCGCCGTTTTTCATCATTTTTGAGGATTTGTAAAAAAATTACGAAATGACAAAAACGATGGGTTATAGCCCATGTTTTTTGAAATTTTGAAAAAAAAAGTTAGCCTCGTTTCTCATCATTTTGGACCATGGGCTTTAGCCTATATCGTACGGCATACTATAGCGCGCCGTTTTTCATCATTTTTGAGGATTTTAAAAAAATGACGAAATGACAAAAACGATGGGTTATAGCCCATGTTTTTGAAATTTTGAAAAAAAAAGTTAGCCTCGTTTCTCATCATTTTGGACCATGGGCTGTAGCCCATATCGTACGGCATACAATAGCGCGCCGTTTTTCATCATTTTTGAGGATTTGAAAAAAATGACGAAATGACAAAAACGATGGGTTATAGCCCATGTTTTTTGAAATTTTGAATAAAAAAGTTAGCCTCGTTTCTCATCATTTTGGACCATGGGCTATAGCCCATATCGTACGGCATACTATAGCGCGCCGTTTTTCATCATTTTTGAGGATTTTAAAAAAATGACGAAATGACAAAAACGATGGGTTATAGCCCATGTTTTTGAAATTTTGAAAAAAAAAGTTAGCCTCGTTTCTCATCATTTTGGACCATGGGCTGTAGCCCATATCGTACGGCATACTATAGCGCGCCGTTTTTCATCATTTTTGAGGATTTCAAAAAAATGACGAAATGACAAAAACGATGGGTTATAGCCCATGTTTTTTGAAATTTTGAATAAAAAAGTTAGCCTCGTTTCTCATCATTTTGGACCATGGGCTATAGCCCATATCGTACGGCATACTATAGCGCGCCGTTTTTCATCATTTTTGAGGATTTGAAAAAAATGACGAAATGACAAAAACGATGGGTTATAGCCCATGTTTTTTGAAATTTTGAAAAAAAAAGTTAGCCTCGTTTCTCATCATTTTGGACCATGGGCTATAGCCCATATCGTACGGCATACTATAGCGCGCAGTTTTTCATCATTTTTGAGGATTTGAAAAAAATGACGAAATGACAAAAACGATGGGTTATAGCCCATGTTTTTGAAATTTTGAATAAAAAAGTTAGCCTCGTTTCTCATCATTTTGGACCATGGGCTATAGCCCATATCGTACGGCATACTATAGCGCGCCGTTTTTCATCATTTTTGAGGATTTGAAAAAAATGATGAAATGACAAAAACGATGGGTTATAGCCCATGTTTTTTGAAATTTTGAAAAAAAAAAGTTAGCCTCGTTTCTCATCATTTTGGACCATGGGCTATAGCCCATATCGTACGGCATACTATAGCGCGCAGTTTTTCATCATTTTTGAGGATTTGAAAAAAATGACGACATGACAAAAACGATGGGTTATAGCCCATGTTTTTGAAATTTTGAATAAAAAAGTTAGCCTCGTTTCTCATCATTTTGGACCATGGGCTATAGCCCATATCGTACGGCATACTATAGCGCGCCGTTTTTCATCATTTTTGAGGATTTGAAAAAAATGACGAAATGACAAAAACGATGGGTTATAGCCCATGTTTTTGAAATTTTGAAAAAAAAAGTTAGCCTCGTTTCTCATCATTTTGGACCATAGGCTATAGCCCATATCGTACGGCATACTATAGCGCGCCGTTTTTCATCATTTTTGAGGATTTGAAAAAAATGACGAAATGACAAAAACGATGGGTTATAGCCCATGTTTTTGAAATTTTGAAAAAAAAAGTTAGCCTCGTTTCTCATCATTTTGGACCATGGGCTATAGCCCATATCGTACGGCATACTATAGCGCGCCGTTTTTCATCATTTTTGAGGATTTGAAAAAAATGATGAAATGACAAAAACGATGGGTTATAGCCCATGTTTTTTGAAATTTTGAAAAAAAAAAGTTAGCCTCGTTTCTCATCATTTTGGACCATGGGCTATAGCCCATATCGTACGGCATACTATAGCGCGCCGTTTTTCATCATTTTTGAGGATTTGAAAAAAATGACGAAATGACAAAAACGATGGGTTATAGCCCATGTTTTTGAAATTTTGAATAAAAAAGTTAGCCTCGTTTCTCATCATTTTGGACCATGGGCTATAGCCCATATCGTACGGCATACTATAGCGCGCCGTTTTTCATCATTTTTGAGGATTTGAAAAAAATGATGAAATGACAAAAACGATGGGTTATAGCCCATGTTTTTTGAAATTTTGAAAAAAAAAAGTTAGCCTCGTTTCTCATCATTTTGGACCATGGGCTATAGCCCATATCGTACGGCATACTATAGCGCGCAGTTTTTCATCATTTTTGAGGATTTGAAAAAAATGACGACATGACAAAAACGATGGGTTATAGCCCATGTTTTTGAAATTTTGAATAAAAAAGTTAGCCTCGTTTCTCATCATTTTGGACCATGGGCTATAGCCCATATCGTACGGCATACTATAGCGCGCCGTTTTTCATCATTTTTGAGGATTTGAAAAAAATGACGAAATGACAAAAACGATGGGTTATAGCCCATGTTTTTGAAATTTTGAAAAAAAAAGTTAGCCTCGTTTCTCATCATTTTGGACCATAGGCTATAGCCCATATCGTACGGCATACTATAGCGCGCCGTTTTTCATCATTTTTGAGGATTTGAAAAAAATGACGAAATGACAAAAACGATGGGTTATAGCCCATGTTTTTGAAATTTTGAAAAAAAAAGTTAGCCTCGTTTCTCATCATTTTGGACCATGGGCTGTAGCCCATATCGTACGGCATACTATAGCGCGCCGTTTTTCATCATTTTTGAGGATTTCAAAAAAATGACGAAATGACAAAAACGATGGGTTATAGCCCATGTTTTTTGAAATTTTGAATAAAAAAGTTAGCCTCGTTTCTCATCATTTTGGACCATGGGCTATAGCCCATATCGTACGGCATACTATAGCACGCCGTTTTTCATCATTTTTGAGGATTTGAAAAAAATGACGAAATGACAAAAACGATGGGTTATAGCCCATGTTTTTTGAAATTTTGAATAAAAAAGTTAGCCTCGTTTCTCATCATTTTGGACCATGGGCTATAGCCCATATCGTACGGCATACTATAGCGCGCAGTTTTTCATCATTTTTGAGGATTTGAAAAAAATGACGAAATGACAAAAACGATGGGTTATAGCCCATGTTTTTTGAAATTTTGAATAAAAAAGTTAGCCTCGTTTCTCATGATTTTGGACCATGGGCTATAGCCCATATCGTACGGCATACTATAGCGCGCCGTTTTTCATCATTTTTGAGGATTTGAAAAAAATGACGAAATGACAAAAACGATGGGTTATAGCCCATGTTTTTTGAAATTTTGAAAAAAAAAGTTAGCCTCGTTTCTCATCATTTTGGACCATGGGCTATAGCCCATATCGTACGGCATACTATAGCGCGCCGTTTTTCATCATTTTTGAGGATTTGTAAAAAAATTACGAAATGACAAAAACGATGGGTTATAGCCCATGTTTTTTGAAATTTTGAAAAAAAAGGTTAGCCTCGTTTCTCATCATTTTGGACCATGGGCTATAGCCCATATCGTACGGCATACTATAGCGCGCCGTTTTTCATCATTTTTGAGGATTTTAAAAAAATGACGAAATGACAAAAACGATGGGTTATAGCCCATGTTTTTTGAAATTTTGAAAAAAAAAGTTAGCCTCGTTTCTCATCATTTTGGACCATGGGCTATAGCCCATATCGTACGGCATACTATAGCGCGCCGTTTTTCATCATTTTTGAGGATTTGAAAAAAATGACGAAATGACAAAAACGATGGGTTATAGCCCATGTTTTTGAAATTTTGAAAAAAAAAGTTAGCCTCGTTTCTCATCATTTTGGACCATGGGCTATAGCCCATATCGTACGGCATACTATAGCGCACCGTTTTTCATCATTTTTGAGGATTTGAAAAAAATGACGAAATGACAAAAACGATGGGTTATAGCCCATGTTTTTTGAAATTTTGAAAAAAAAAGTTAGCCTCGTTTCTCATCATTTTGGACCATGGGCTATAGCCCATATCGTACGGCATACTATAGCGCGCCGTTTTTCTTCATTTTTGAGGATTTGAAAAAAATGACGAAATGACAAAAACGATGGGTTATAGCCCATGTTTTTGAAATTTTGAAAAAAAAAAGTTAGCCTCGTTTCTCATCATTTTGGACCATGGGCTATAGCCCATATCGTACGGCATACTATAGCGCGCCGTTTTTCATCATTTTTGAGGATTTGAAAAAAATGACGAAATGACAAAAACGATGGGTTATAGCCCATGTTTTTGAAATTTTGAAAAAAAAAGTTAGCCTCGTTTCTCATCATTTTGGACCATGGGCTGTAGCCCATATCGTACGGCATACTATAGCGCGCCGTTTTTCATCATTTTTGAGGATTTGAAAAAAATGACGAAATGACAAAAACGATGGGTTATAGCCCATGTTTTTGAAATTTTGAAAAAAAAAGTTAGCCTCGTTTCTCATCATTTTGGACCATGGGCTATAGCCCATATCGTACGGAATACTATAGCGCGCCGTTTTTCATCATTTTTGAGGATTTGAAAAAAATGACGAAATGACAAAAACGATGGGTTATAGCCCATGTTTTTGAAATTTTGAAAAAAAAAGTTAGCCTCGTTTCTCATCATTTTGGACCATGGGCTGTAGCCCATATCGTACGGCATACTATAGCGCGCCGTTTTTCATCATTTTTGAGGATTTGAAAAAAATGACGAAATGACAAAAACGATGGGTTATAGCCCATGTTTTTTGAAATTTTGAATAAAAAAGTTAGCCTCGTTTCTCATCATTTTGGACCATGGGCTATAGCCCATATCGTACGGCATACTATAGCGCGCCGTTTTTTATCATTTTTGAGGATTTGAAAAAAATGACGAAATGACAAAAACGATGGGTTATAGCCCATGTTTTTTGAAATTTTGAAAAAAAAAAGTTAGCCTCGTTTCTCATCATTTTGGACCATGGGCTATAGCCCATATCGTACGGCATACTATAGCGCGCAGTTTTTCATCATTTTTGAGGATTTGAAAAAAATGACGAAATGACAAAAACGATGGGTTATAGCCCATGTTTTTGAAATTTTGAATAAAAAAGTTAGCCTCGTTTCTCATCATTTTGGACCATGGGCTATAGCCCATATCGTACGGCATACTATAGCGCGCCGTTTTTCATCATTTTTGAGGATTTGAAAAAAATGACGAAATGACAAAAACGATGGGTTATAGCCCATGTTTTTGAAATTTTGAAAAAAAAAGTTAGCCTCGTTTCTCATCATTTTGGACCATGGGCTGTAGCCCATATCGTACGGCATACTATAGCGCGCCGTTTTTCATCATTTTTGAGGATTTGAAAAAAATTACGAAATGACAAAAACGATGGGTTATAGCCCATGTTTTTGAAATTTTGGAAAAAAAAGTTAGCCTCGTTTCTCATCATTTTGGACCATGGGCTATAGCCCATATCGTACGGCATACTATAGCGCGCCGTTTTTCATAATTTTTGAGGATTTGAAAAAAATGACGAAATGACAAAAACGATGGGTTATAGCCCATGTTTTTGAAATTTTGGAAAAAAAAGTTAGCCTCGTTTCTCATCATTTTGGACCATGGGCTGTAGCCCATATCGTACGGCATACTATAGCGCGCCGTTTTTCATCATTTTTGAGGATTTGAAAAAAATGACGAAATGACAAAAACGATGGGTTATAGCCCATGTTTTTTAAATTTTGAAAAAAAAAGTTAGCCTCGTTTTTCATCATTTTGGACCATGGGCTATAGCCCATATCGTACGGCATACTATAGCGCGCCGTTTTTCATCATTTTTGAGGATTTGAAAAAAATGACGAAATGACAAAAACGATGGGTTATAGCCCATGTTTTTGAAATTTTGAAAAAAAAAGTTAGCCTCGTTTCTCATCATTTTGGACCATGGGCTGTAGCCCATATCGTACGGCATACTATAGCGCGCCGTTTTTCACCATTTTTGAGGATTTGAAAAAAATGACGAAATGACAAAAACGATGGGTTATAGCCCATGTTTTTGAAATTTTGAAAAAGAAAGTTAGCCTCGTTTCTCATCATTTTGGACCATGGGCTATAGCCCATATCGTACGGCATACTATAGCGCGCCGTTTTTCATCATTTTTGAGGATTTGAAAAAAATGACGAAATGACAAAAACGATGGGTTATAGCCCATGTTTTTGAAATTTTGAAAAAAAAAGTTAGCCTCGTTTCTCATCATTTTGGACCATGGGCTGTAGCCCATATCGTACGGCATACTATAGCGCGCCGTTTTTCATCATTTTTGAGGATTTGAAAAAAATGACGAAATGACAAAAACGATGGGTTATAGCCCATGTTTTTTGAAATTTTGAATAAAAAAGTTAGCCTCGTTTCTCATCATTTTGGACCATGGGCTATAGCCCATATCGTACGGCATACTATAGCGCGCCGTTTTTTATCATTTTTGAGGATTTGAAAAAAATGACGAAATGACAAAAACGATGGGTTATAGCCCATGTTTTTTGAAATTTTGAAAAAAAAAGTTAGCCTCGTTTCTCATCATTTTGGACCATGGGCTATAGCCCATATCGTACGGCATACTATAGCGCGCAGTTTTTCATCATTTTTGAGGATTTGAAAAAAATGACGAAATGACAAAAACGATGGGTTATAGCCCATGTTTTTGAAATTTTGAATAAAAAAGTTAGCCTCGTTTCTCATCATTTTGGACCATGGGCTATAGCCCATATCGTACGGCATACTATAGCGCGCCGTTTTTCATCATTTTTGAGGATTTGAAAAAAATGACGAAATGACAAAAACGATGGGTTATAGCCCATGTTTTTGAAATTTTGAAAAAAAAAGTTAGCCTCGTTTCTCATCATTTTGGACCATGGGCTGTAGCCCATATCGTACGGCATACTATAGCGCGCCGTTTTTCATCATTTTTGAGGATTTGAAAAAAATGACGAAATGACAAAAACGATGGGTTATAGCCCATGTTTTTGAAATTTTGAAAAAAAAAGTTAGCCTCGTTTCTCATCATTTTGGACCATTGGCTATAGCCCATATCGTACGGCATACTATAGCGCGCCGTTTTTCATCATTTTTGAGGATTTGAAAAAAATGACGAAATGACAAAAACGATGGGTTATAGCCCATGTTTTTGAAATTTTGAAAAAAAAAGTTAGCCTCGTTTCTCATCATTTTGGACCATGGGCTGTAGCCCATATCGTACGGCATACTATAGCGCGCCGTTTTTCATCATTTTTGAGGATTTGAAAAAAATGACGAAATGACAAAAACGATGGGTTATAGCCCATGTTTTTGAAATTTTGAAAAAAAAAGTTAGCCTCGTTTCTCATCATTTTGGACCATGGGCTATAGCCCATATCGTACGGCATACTATAGCGCGCCGTTTTTCATCATTTTTGAGGATTTTAAAAAAATGACGAAATGACAAAAACGATGGGTTATAGCCCATGTTTTTGAAATTTTGAAAAAAAAAGTTAGCCTCGTTTCTCATCATTTTGGACCATGGGCTGTAGCCCATATCGTACGGCATACTATAGCGCGCCGTTTTTCATCATTTTTGAGGATTTGAAAAAAATGACGAAATGACAAAAACGATGGGTTATAGCCCATGTTTTTTGAAATTTTGAATAAAAAAGTTAGCCTCGTTTCTCATCATTTTGGACCATGGGCTATAGCCCATATCGTACGGCATACTATAGCGCGCCGTTTTTTATCATTTTTGAGGATTTGAAAAAAATGACGAAATGACAAAAACGATGGGTTATAGCCCATGTTTTTTGAAATTTTGAAAAAAAAAAGTTAGCCTCGTTTCTCATCATTTTGGACCATGGGCTATAGCCCATATCGTACGGCATACTATAGCGCGCAGTTTTTCATCATTTTTGAGTATTTGAAAAAAATGACGAAATGACAAAAACGATGGGTTATAGCCCATGTTTTTGAAATTTTGAATAAAAAAGTTAGCCTCGTTTCTCATCATTTTGGACCATGGGCTATAGCCCATATCGTACGGCATACTATAGCGCGCCGTTTTTCATCATTTTTGAGGATTTGAAAAAAATGACGAAATGACAAAAACGATGGGTTATATCCCATGTTTTTGAAATTTTGAAAAAAAAAGTTAGCCTCGTTTCTCATCATTTTGGACCATGGGCTATAGCCCATATCGTACGGCATACTATAGCGCGCCGTTTTTCATCATTTTTGAGGATTTGAAAAAAATGACGAAATGACAAAAACGATGGGTTATAGCCCATGTTTTTGAAATTTTGGAAAAAAAAGTTAGCCTCGTTTCTCATCATTTTGGACCATGGGCTGTAGCCCATATCGTACGGCATACTATAGCGCGCCGTTTTTCATCATTTTTGAGGATTTGAAAAAAATGACGAAATGACAAAAACGATGGGTTATAGCCCATGTTTTTTGAAATTTTGAATAAAAAAGTTAGCCTCGTTTCTCATCATTTTGGACCATGGGCTATAGCCCATATCGTACGGCATACTATAGCGCGCCGTTTTTTATCATTTTTGAGGATTTGAAAAAAATGACGAAATGACAAAAACGATGGGTTATAGCCCATGTTTTTTGAAATTTTGAAAAAAAAAAGTTAGCCTCGTTTCTCATCATTTTGGACCATGGGCTATAGCCCATATCGTAGGGCATACTATAGCGCGCCGTTTTTCATCATTTTTGAGGATTTTAAAAAATGACGAAATGACAAAAACGATGGGTTATAGCCCATGTTTTTGAAATTTTGAAAAAAAAAGTTAGCCTCGTTTCTCATCATTTTGGACCATGGGCTGTAGCCCATATCGTACGGCATACTATAGCGCGCCGTTTTTCATCATTTTTGAGGATTTGAAAAAAATGACGAAATGACAAAAACGATGGGTTATAGCCCATGTTTTTTGAAATTTTGAATAAAAAAGTTAGCCTCGTTTCTCATCATTTTGGACCATGGGCTATAGCCCATATCGTACGGCATACTATAGCGCGCCGTTTTTTATCATTTTTGAGGATTTGAAAAAAATGACGAAATGACAAAAACGATGGGTTATAGCCCATGTTTTTTGAAATTTTGAAAAAAAAAAGTTAGCCTCGTTTCTCATCATTTTGGACCATGGGCTATAGCCCATATCGTACGGCATACTATAGCGCGCAGTTTTTCATCATTTTTGAGTATTTGAAAAAAATGACGAAATGACAAAAACGATGGGTTATAGCCCATGTTTTTGAAATTTTGAATAAAAAAGTTAGCCTCGTTTCTCATCATTTTGGACCATGGGCTATAGCCCATATCGTACGGCATACTATAGCGCGCCGTTTTTCATCATTTTTGAGGATTTGAAAAAAATGACGAAATGACAAAAACGATGGGTTATATCCCATGTTTTTGAAATTTTGAAAAAAAAAGTTAGCCTCGTTTCTCATCATTTTGGACCATGGGCTATAGCCCATATCGTACGGCATACTATAGCGCGCCGTTTTTCATCATTTTTGAGGATTTGAAAAAAATGACGAAATGACAAAAACGATGGGTTATAGCCCATGTTTTTGAAATTTTGGAAAAAAAAGTTAGCCTCGTTTCTCATCATTTTGGACCATGGGCTGTAGCCCATATCGTACGGCATACTATAGCGCGCCGTTTTTCATCATTTTTGAGGATTTGAAAAAAATGACGAAATGACAAAAACGATGGGTTATAGCCCATGTTTTTTGAAATTTTGAATAAAAAAGTTAGCCTCGTTTCTCATCATTTTGGACCATGGGCTATAGCCCATATCGTACGGCATACTATAGCGCGCCGTTTTTTATCATTTTTTAGGATTTGAAAAAAATGACGAAATGACAAAAACGATGGGTTATAGCCCATGTTTTTTGAAATTTTGAAAAAAAAAAGTTAGCCTCGTTTCTCATCATTTTGGACCATGGGCTATAGCCCATATCGTAGGGCATACTATAGCGCGCCGTTTTTCATCATTTTTGAGGATTTGAAAAAAATGACGAAATGACAAAAACGATGGGTTATAGCCCATGTTTTTGAAATTTTGAATAAAAAAGTTAGCCTCGTTTCTCATCATTTTGGACCATGGGCTGTAGCCCATATCGTACGGCATACTATAGCGCGCCGTTTTTCATCATTTTTGAGGATTTGAAAAAAATGACGAAATGACAAAAACGATGGGTTATAGCCCATGTTTTTTGAAATTTTGAATAAAAAGTTAGCCTCGTTTCTCATCATTTTGGACCATGGGCTATAGCCCATATCGTACGGCATACTATAGCGCGCCGTTTTTCATCATTTTTGAGGATTTGAAAAAAATGACGAAATGACAAAAACGATGGGTTATAGCCCATGTTTTTGAAATTTTGAAAAAAAAAGTTAGCCTCGTTTCTCATCATTTTGGACCATGGGCTGTAGCCCATATCGTACGGCATACTATAGCGCGCCGTTTTTCATCATTTTTGAGGATTTGAAAAAAATGACGAAATGACAAAAACGATGGGTTATAGCCCATGTTTTTTGAAATTTTGAATAAAAAAGTTAGCCTCGTTTCTCATCATTTTGGACCATGGGCTATAGCCCATATCGTACGGCATACTATAGCGCGCCGTTTTTTCATCATTTTTGAGGATTTGAAAAAAATGACGAAATGACAAAAACGATGGGTTATAGCCCATGTTTTTTGAAATTTTGAAAAAAAAAGTTAGCCTCGTTTCTCATCATTTTGGACCATGGGCTATAGCCCATATCGTACGGCATACTATAGCGCGCCGTTTTTCATCATTTTTGAGGATTTGAAAAAAATGACGAAATGACAAAAACGATGGGTTATAGCCCATGTTTTTTGAAATTTTGAAAAAAAACGTTAGCCTCGTTTCTCATCATTTTGGACCATGGGCTGTAGCCCATATCGTACGGCATACTATAGCGCTCCGTTTTTCATCATTTTTGAGGATTTGAAAAAAATGACGAAATGACAAAAACGATGGGTTATAGCCCATGTTTTTTGAAATTTTGAAAAAAAAAGTTAGCCTCGTTTCTCATCATTTTGGACCATGGGCTATAGCCCATATCGTACGGCATACTATAGCGCGCCGTTTTTTATCATTTTTGAGGATTTGAAAAAAATGACGAAATGACAAAAACGATGGGTTATAGCCCATGTTTTTTTAAATTTTGAAAAAAAAAGTTAGCCTCGTTTCTCATCATTTTGGACCATGGGCTGTAGCCCATATCGTACGGCATACTATAGCGCGCCGTTTTTCATCATTTTTGAGGATTTGAAAAAAATGACGAAATGACAAAAACGATTGGTTATAGCCCATGTTTTTTGAAATTTTGAATAAAAAAGTTAGCCTCGTTTCTCATCATTTTGGACCATGGGCTATAGCCCATATCGTACGGCATACTATAGCGCGCCGTTTTTCATCATTTTTGAGGATTTGAAAAAAATGACGAAATGACAAAAACGATGGGTTATAGCCCATGTTTTTTGAAATTTTGAATAAAAAAGATAGCCTCGTTTCTCATCATTTTGGACCATGGACTATAGCCCATATCGTACGGCATACTATAGCGCGCCGTTTTTTATCATTTTTGAGGATTTGAAAAAAATGACAAAATGACAAAAACGATGGGTTATAGCCCATGTTTTTGAAATTTTGAAAAAAAAAGTTAGCCTCGTTTCTCATCATTTTGGACCATGGGCTATAGCCCATATCGTACGGCATACTATAGCGCGCCGTTTTTCATCATTTTTGAGGATTTGAAAAAAATGACGAAATGACAAAAACGATGGGTTATAGCCCATGTTTTTGAAATTTTGAAAAAAAAAGTTAGCCTCGTTTCTCATCATTTTGGACCATGGGCTGTAGCCCATATCGTACGGCATACTATAGCGCGCCGTTTTTCATCATTTTTGAGGATTTGAAAAAAATGACGAAATGACAAAAACGATGGGTTATAGCCCATGTTTTTTGAAATTTTGAATAAAAAAGTTAGCCTCGTTTCTCATCATTTTGGACCATGGGCTATAGCCCATATCGTACGGCATACTATAGCGCGCCGTTTTTCATCATTTTTGAGGATTTGAAAAAAATGACGAAATGACAAAAACGATGGGTTATAGCCCATGTTTTTGAAATTTTGAAAAAAAAAGTTAGCCTCGTTTCTCATCATTTTGGACCATGGGCTGTAGCCCATATCGTACGGCATACTATAGCGCGCCGTTTTTCACCATTTTTGAGGATTTGAAAAAAATGACGAAATGACAAAAACGATGGGTTATAGCCCATGTTTTTGAAATTTTGAAAAAAAAAGTTAGCCTCGTTTCTCATCATTTTGGACCATGGGCTATAGCCCATATCGTACGGCATACTATAGCGCGCCGTTTTTCATCATTTTTGAGGATTTGAAAAAAATGACGAAATGACAAAAACGATGGGTTATAGCCCATGTTTTTGAAATTTTGAAAAAAAAAGTTAGCCTCGTTTCTCATCATTTTGGACCATGGGCTGTAGCCGATATCGTACGGCATACTATAGCGCGCCGTTTTTCATCATTTTTGAGGATTTGAAAAAAATGACGAAATGACAAAAACGATGGGTTATAGCCCATGTTTTTTGAAATTTTGAATAAAAAAGTTAGCCTCGTTTCTCATCATTTTGGACCATGGGCTATAGCCCATATCGTACGGCATACTATAGCGCGCCGTTTTTTATCATTTTTGAGGATTTGAAAAAAATGACGAAATGACAAAAACGATGGGTTATAGCCCATGTTTTTTAAAATTTTGAAAAAAAAAGTTAGCCTCGTTTCTCATCATTTTGGACGATGGGCTATAGCCCATATCGTACGGCATACTATAGCGCGCAGTTTTTCATCATTTTTGAGGATTTGAAAAAAATGACGAAATGACAAAAACGATGGGTTATAGCCCATGTTTTTGAAATTTTGAATAAAAAAGTTAGCCTCGTTTCTCATCATTTTGGACCATGGGCTATAGCCCATATCGTACGGCATACTATAGCGCGCCGTTTTTCATCATTTTTGAGGATTTGAAAAAAATGACGAAATGACAAAAACGATGGGTTATAGCCCATGTTTTTGAAATTTTGAAAAAAAAAGTTAGCCTCGTTTCTCATCATTTTGGACCATGGGCTGTAGCCCATATCGTACGGCATACTATAGCGCGCCGTTTTTCATCATTTTTGAGGATTTGAAAAAAATGACGAAATGACAAAAACGATGGGTTATAGCCCATGTTTTTGAAATTTTGAAAAAAAAAGTTAGCCTCGTTTCTCATCATTTTGGACCATGGGCTATAGCCCATATCGTACGGCATACTATAGCGCGCCGTTTTTCATCATTTTTGAGGATTTGAAAAAAATGACGAAATGACAAAAACGATGGGTTATAGCCCATGTTTTTGAAATTTTGAAAAAAAAAGTTAGCCTCGTTTCTCATCATTTTGGACCATGGGCTGTAGCCCATATCGTACGGCATACTATAGCGCGCCGTTTTTCATCATTTTTGAGGATTTGAAAAAAATGACGAAATGACAAAAACGATGGGTTATAGCCCATGTTTTTGAAATTTTGAAAAAAAAAGTTAGCCTCGTTTCTCATCATTTTGGACCATGGGCTATAGCCCATATCGTACGGCATACTATAGCGCGCCGTTTTTCATCATTTTTGAGGATTTTAAAAAAATGACGAAATGACAAAAACGATGGGTTATAGCCCATGTTTTTGAAATTTTGAAAAAAAAAGTTAGCCTCGTTTCTCATCATTTTGGACCATGGGCTGTAGCCCATATCGTACGGCATACTATAGCGCGCCGTTTTTCATCATTTTTGAGGATTTGAAAAAAATGACGAAATGACAAAAACGATGGGTTATAGCCCATGTTTTTTGAAATTTTGAATAAAAAAGTTAGCCTCGTTTCTCATCATTTTGGACCATGGGCTATAGCCCATATCGTACGGCATACTATAGCGCGCCGTTTTTTATCATTTTTGAGGATTTGAAAAAAATGACGAAATGACAAAAACGATGGGTTATAGCCCATGTTTTTTGAAATTTTGAAAAAAAAAAGTTAGCCTCGTTTCTCATCATTTTGGACCATGGGCTATAGCCCATATCGTACGGCATACTATAGCGCGCAGTTTTTCATCATTTTTGAGGATTTGAAAAAAATGACGAAATGACAAAAACGATGGGTTATAGCCCATGTTTTTGAAATTTTGAATAAAAAAGTTAGCCTCGTTTCTCATCATTTTGGACCATGGGCTATAGCCCATATCGTACGGCATACTATAGCGCGCCGTTTTTCATCATTTTTGAGGATTTGAAAAAAATGACGAAATGACAAAAACGATGGGTTATATCCCATGTTTTTGAAATTTTGAAAAAAAAAGTTAGCCTCGTTTCTCATCATTTTGGACCATGGGCTATAGCCCATATCGTACGGCATACTATAGCGCGCCGTTTTTCATCATTTTTGAGGATTTGAAAAAAATGACGAAATGACAAAAACGATGGGTTATAGCCCATGTTTTTGAAATTTTGGAAAAAAAAGTTAGCCTCGTTTCTCATCATTTTGGACCATGGGCTGTAGCCCATATCGTACGGCATACTATAGCGCGCCGTTTTTCATCATTTTTGAGGATTTGAAAAAAATGACGAAATGACAAAAACGATGGGTTATAGCCCATGTTTTTTGAAATTTTGAATAAAAAAGTTAGCCTCGTTTCTCATCATTTTGGACCATGGGCTATAGCCCATATCGTACGGCATACTATAGCGCGCAGTTTTTCATCATTTTTGAGGATTTGAAAAAAATGACGAAATGACAAAAACGATGGGTTATAGCCCATGTTTTTGAAATTTTGAATAAAAAAGTTAGCCTCGTTTCTCATCATTTTGGACCATGGGCTATAGCCCATATCGTACGGCATACTATAGCGCGCCGTTTTTCATCATTTTTGAGGATTTGAAAAAAATGACGAAATGACAAAAACGATGGGTTATATCCCATGTTTTTGAAATTTTGAAAAAAAAAGTTAGCCTCGTTTCTCATCATTTTGGACCATGGGCTATAGCCCATATCGTACGGCATACTATAGCGCGCCGTTTTTCATCATTTTTGAGGATTTGAAAAAAATGACGAAATGACAAAAACGATGGGTTATAGCCCATGTTTTTGAAATTTTGGAAAAAAAAGTTAGCCTCGTTTCTCATCATTTTGGACCATGGGCTGTAGCCCATATCGTACGGCATACTATAGCGCGCCGTTTTTCATCATTTTTGAGGATTTGAAAAAAATGACGAAATGACAAAAACGATGGGTTATAGCCCATGTTTTTTGAAATTTTGAATAAAAAGTTAGCCTCGTTTCTCATCATTTTGGACCATGGGCTATAGCCCATATCGTACGGCATACTATAGCGCGCCGTTTTTCATCATTTTTGAGGATTTGAAAAAAATGACGAAATGACAAAAACGATGGGTTATAGCCCATGTTTTTGAAATTTTGAAAAAAAAAGTTAGCCTCGTTTCTCATCATTTTGGACCATGGGCTGTAGCCCATATCGTACGGCATACTATAGCGCGCCGTTTTTCATCATTTTTGAGGATTTGAAAAAAATGACGAAATGACAAAAACGATGGGTTATAGCCCATGTTTTTTGAAATTTTGAATAAAAAAGTTAGCCTCGTTTCTCATCATTTTGGACCATGGGCTATAGCCCATATCGTACGGCATACTATAGCGCGCCGTTTTTTCATCATTTTTGAGGATTTGAAAAAAATGACGAAATGACAAAAACGATGGGTTATAGCCCATGTTTTTTGAAATTTTGAAAAAAAAAGTTAGCCTCGTTTCTCATCATTTTGGACCATGGGCTATAGCCCATATCGTACGGCATACTATAGCGCGCCGTTTTTTATCATTTTTGAGGATTTGAAAAAAATGACGAAATGACAAAAACGATGGGTTATAGCCCATGTTTTTTTAAATTTTGAAAAAAAAAGTTAGCCTCGTTTCTCATCATTTTGGACCATGGGCTGTAGCCCATATCGTACGGCATACTATAGCGCGCCGTTTTTCATCATTTTTGAGGATTTGAAAAAAATGACGAAATGACAAAAACGATTGGTTATAGCCCATGTTTTTTGAAATTTTGAATAAAAAAGTTAGCCTCGTTTCTCATCATTTTGGACCATGGGCTATAGCCCATATCGTACGGCATACTATAGCGCGCCGTTTTTCATCATTTTTGAGGATTTGAAAAAAATGACGAAATGACAAAAACGATGGGTTATAGCCCATGTTTTTTGAAATTTTGAATAAAAAAGTTAGCCTCGTTTCTCATCATTTTGGACCATGGGCTATAGCCCATATCGTACGGCATACTATAGCGCGCCGTTTTTTATCATTTTTGAGGATTTGAAAAAAATGACAAAATGACAAAAACGATGGGTTATAGCCCATGTTTTTGAAATTTTGAAAAAAAAAAGTTAGCCTCGTTTCTCATCATTTTGGACCATGGGCTATAGCCCATATCGTACGGCATACTATAGCGCGCCGTTTTTCATCATTTTTGAGGATTTGAAAAAAATGACGAAATGACAAAAACGATGGGTTATAGCCCATGTTTTTGAAATTTTGAAAAAAAAAGTTAGCCTCGTTTCTCATCATTTTGGACCATGGGCTGTAGCCCATATCGTACGGCATACTATAGCGCGCCGTTTTTCATCATTTTTGAGGATTTGAAAAAAATGACGAAATGACAAAAACGATGGGTTATAGCCCATGTTTTTTGAAATTTTGAATAAAAAAGTTAGCCTCGTTTCTCATCATTTTGGACCATGGGCTATAGCCCATATCGTACGGCATACTATAGCGCGCCGTTTTTCATCATTTTTGAGGATTTGAAAAAAATGACGAAATGACAAAAACGATGGGTTATAGCCCATGTTTTTGAAATTTTGAAAAAAAACGTTAGCCTCGTTTCTCATCATTTTGGACCATGGGCTGTAGCCCATATCGTACGGCATACTATAGCGCTCCGTTTTTCATCATTTTTGAGGATTTGAAAAAAATGACGAAATGACAAAAACGATGGGTTATTATAGCCCATGTTTTTGAAATGTTGAAAAAAAAAGTTATCCTCGTTTCTCATCATTTTGGACCATGGGCTATAGCCCATATCGTACGGAATACTATAGCGCGCCGTTTTTCATCATTTTTGAGGATTTGTAAAAAAATTACGAAATGACAAAAACGATGGGTTATAGCCCATGTTTTTTGATATTTTGAAAAAAAAGTTAGCCTCGTTTCTCATCACTTTGGACCATGGGCTATAGCCCATATCGTACGGAATACTATAGCGCGCCGTTTTTCATCATTTTTGAGGATTTGTAAAAAAATTACGAAATGACAAAAACGATGGGTTATAGCCCATGTTTTTTGAAATTTTGAAAAAAAGGTTAGCCTCGTTTCTCATCATTTTGGACCATGGGCTATAGCCCATATCGTACGGCATACTATAGCGCGCCGTTTTTCATCATTTTTGAGGATTTGAAAAAAATGACAAAATGACAAAAACGATGGGTTATAGCCCATGTTTTTTGAAATTTTGAATAAAAAAGTTAGCCTCGTTTCTCATCATTTTGGACCATGGGCTATAGCCCATATCGTACGGCATACTATAGCGCGCCGTTTTTTATCATTTTTGAGGATTTGAAAAAAATGACGAAATGACAAAAACGATGGGTTATAGCCCATGTTTTTTTAAATTTTGAAAAAAAAAGTTAGCCTCGTTTCTCATCATTTTGGACCATGGGCTGTAGCCCATATCGTACGGCATACTATAGCGCGCCGTTTTTCATCATTTTTGAGGATTTGAAAAAAATGACGAAATGACAAAAACGATGGGTTATAGCCCATGTTTTTTGAAATTTTGAATAAAAAAGTTAGCCTCGTTTCTCATCATTTTGGACCATGGGCTATAGCCCATATCGTACGGCATACTATAGCGCGCCGTTTTTCATCATTTTTGAGGATTTGAAAAAAATGACGAAATGACAAAAACGATGGGTTATAGCCCATGTTTTTTGAAATTTTGAATAAAAAAGTTAGCCTCGTTTCTCATCATTTTGGACCATGGGCTATAGCCCATATCGTACGGCATACTATAGCGCGCCGTTTTTTATCATTTTTGAGGATTTGAAAAAAATGACGAAATGACAAAAACGATGGGTTATAGCCCATGTTTTTTTAAATTTTGAAAAAAAAAAGTTAGCCTCGTTTCTCATCATTTTGGACCATGGGCTGTAGCCCATATCGTACGGCATACTATAGCGCGCCGTTTTTCATCATTTTTGAGGATTTGAAAAAAATGACGAAATGACAAAAACTGCGCGCTATAGTATGCCGTACGATATGGGCTATAGCCCATGGTCCAAAATGATGAGAAACGAGGCTAGCTTTTGTATTCAAAATTTCAAAAAACATGGGCTATAACCCATCGTTTTTGTCATTTCGTCATTTTTTTTAAATCCTCAAAAATTATGAAAAACGGCGCGCTATAGTATGCCGTACGATATGGGCTATAGCCCATGGTCCAAAATGATGAGAAACGAGGCTAACTTTTTTATTCAAAATTTCAAAAAACATGGGCTATAACCCATCGTTTTTTTTTAAACACTCCGCAATTTGCTAATGTTTCCCATCCTTTCCGGTAAATACAACACATTGAGCAGGGCACTGCAGGGAGTTGAACCCCGTTCCGGTAAACCAGAAGTCCGACACCAGTGCCTTAGTTTTTGTGTTGTTCATTTACAGGTCCAGGTGTGCATACGCATGTGCGCCTGTGCGTGTGTAGGTGCACGCTTCAATATAACCCATCGTTTTTTTCATTTCGTCATTTTTTTCAAATCATCAAAAATGATGAAAAACGGCGCGCTATAGTATGCCGTACGATATGGGCTATAGCCCATGGTCCAAAATGATAAGAAACGAGGCTAACTTTTTTTTCAAAATTTCAAAAAACATGGGCTATAACCACTCGTTTTTGTCATTTCGTCATTTTTTTCAAATCCTCAAAAATGATGAAAAACGGCGCGCTATAGTATGCCGTACGATATGGGCTACAGCCCATGGTCCATAATGATGAGAAACGAGGCTAACTTTTTTTTTCAAAATTTCAAAAACATGGGCTATAACCCATCGTTTTTGTCATTTCGTCATTTTTTTCAAATCCTCAAAAATGATGAAAAACGGCGCGCTATAGTATGCCGTACGATATGGGCTATAGCCCATGGTCCAAAATGATGAGAAACGAGGCTAACTTTTTTTTTCAAAATTTCAAAAACATGGGCTATAACCCATCGTTTTTGTCATTTCGTCATTTTTTTCAAATCCTCAAAAATGATGAAAAACGGCGCGCTATAGTATGCCGTACGATATGGGCTATAGCCCATGGTCCAAAATGATGAGAAACGAGGCTAACTTTTTTTTTCAAAATTTCAAAAAACATGGGCTATAACCCATCGTTTTTGTCATTTCGTCATTTTTTTCAAATCCTCAAAAATGATGAAAAACGGCGCGCTATAGTATGCCGTACGATATGGGCTATAGCCCATGGTCCAAAATGATGAGAAACGAGGATAACTTTTTTTTTCAAATTTTCAAAAACATGGGCTATAACCCATCGTTTTTGTCATTTCGTCATTTTTTTCAAATCCTCAAAAATGATGAAAAACGGTGCGCTATAGTATGCCGTACGATATGGGCTATAGCCCATGGTCCAAAATGATGAGAAACGAGGCTAACTTTTTTTTTCAAAATTTCAAAAACATGGGCTATAACCCATCGTTTTTGTCATTTCGTCATTTTTTTCAAATCCTCAAAAATGATGAAAAACGGCGCGCTATAGTATGCCGTACGATATGGGCTATAGCCCATGGTCCAAAATGATGAGAAACGAGGATAACTTTTTTTTTCAAAATTTCAAAAACATGGGCTCTAACCCATCGTTTTTGTCATTTCGTCATTTTTTTCAAATCCTCAAAAATGATGAAAAACGGTGCGCTATAGTATGCCGTACGATATGGGCTATAGCCCATGGTCCAAAATGATGAGAAACGAGGCTAACTTTTTTATTCAAAATTTCAAAAAACATGGGCTATAACCCATCGTTTTTGTCATTTCGTCATTTTTTTCAAATCCTCAAAAATGATGAAAAACGGCGCGCTATAGTATGCCGTACGATATGGGCTATAGCCCATGGTCCAAAATGATAAGAAACGAGGCTAACTTTTTTTCAAAATTTCAAAAAACATGGGCTATAACCCATCGTTTTTGTCATTTCGTCATTTTTTTCAAATCCTCAAAAATGATGAAAAACGGCGCGCTATAGTATGCCGTACGATATGGGCTATAGCCCATGGTCCAAAATGATGAGAAACGAGGCTAACTTTTTTTTCAAAATTTCAAAAAACATGGGCTATAACCCATCGTTTTTGTCATTTCGTCATTTTTTTCAAATCCTCAAAAATGATGAAAAACGGCGCGCTATAGTATGCCGTACGATATGGGCTACAGCCCATGGTCCAAAATGATGAGAAACGAGGCTAACTTTTTTTTCCAAAATTTCAAAAACATGGGCTATAACCCATCGTTTTTGTCATTTCGTCATTTTTTTCAAATCCTCAAAAATGATGAAAAACGGCGCGCTATAGTATGCCGTACGATATGGGCTATAGCCCATGGTCCAAAATGATGAGAAACGAGGCTAACTTTTTTTTTCAAAATTTCAAAAACATGGGCTATAACCCATCGTTTTTGTCATTTCGTCATTTTTTTCAAATCCTCAAAAATGATGAAAAACGGCGCGCTATAGTATGCCGTACGATATGGGCTATAGCCCATGGTCCAAAATGATGAGAAACGAGGCTAACTTTTTTTTTCAAAATTTCAAAAAACATGGGCTATAACCCATCGTTTTTGTCATTTCGTAATTTTTTTCAAATCCTCAAAAATGATGAAAAACGGCGCGCTATAGTATGCCGTACGATATGGGCTATAGCCCATGGTCCAAAATGATGAGAAACGAGGCTAACTTTTTTTTTCAAAATTTCAAAACCATGGGCTATAACCCATCGTTTTTGTCATTTCGTCATTTTTTTCAAATCCTCAAAAATGATGAAAAACGGCGCGCTATAGTATGCCGTACGATATGGGCTATAGCCCATGGTCCAAAATGATGAGAAACGAGGCTAACTTTTTTATTCAAAATTTCAAAAACATGGGCTATAACCCATCGTTTTTGT
The DNA here is from genome assembly GCF_963924005.1 of Protomyctophum bolini. Classification (NCBI taxonomy): domain Eukaryota; kingdom Metazoa; phylum Chordata; class Actinopteri; order Myctophiformes; family Myctophidae; genus Protomyctophum; species Protomyctophum bolini. The sequence goes on along the minus strand of NC_137862.1, from coordinate 16,462,910 downwards.
CATTTCGTCATTTTTTTCAAATCCTCAAAAATGATGAAAAACGGCGCGCTATAGTATGCCGTACGATATGGGCTATAGCCCATGGTCCAAAATGATGAGAAACGAAGCTAACTTTTTTTTTCAAAATTTCAAAAAACATGGGCTATAACCCATCGTTTTTGTCATTTCGTCATTTTTTTCAAATCCTCAAAAATGATGAAAAACGGCGCGCTATAGTATGCCGTACGATATGGGCTACAGCCCATGGTCCAAAATGATGAGAAACGAGGCTAACTTTTTTTTCCACAATTTCAAAAACATGGGCTATAACCCATCGTTTTTGTCATTTCGTCATTTTTTTCAAATCCTCAAAAATGATGAAAAACGGCGCGCTATAGTATGCCGTACGATATGGGCTATAGCCCATGGTCCAAAATGATGAGAAACGAGGCTAACCTTTTTTTTCAAAATTTCAAAAACATGGGCTATAACCCATCGTTTTTGTCATTTCGTCATTTTTTTCAAATCCTCAAAAATGATGAAAAACAGCGCGCTATAGTATGCCGTACGATATGGGCTATAGCCCATGGTCCAAAATGATGAGAAACGAGGCTAACTTTTTTTTTTTTAATTTAAAAAAACATGGGCTATAACCCATCGTTTTTGTCATTTCGTCATTTTTTTCAAATCCTCAAAAATGATGAAAAACGGCGCGCTATAGTATGCCGTACGATATGGGCTATAGCCCATGGTCCAAAATGATGAGAAACGAGGATAACTTTTTTTTTCAAAATTTCTAAAACATGGGCTATAACCCATCGTTTTTGTCATTTCGTCATTTTTTTCAAATCCTCAAAAATGATGAAAAACGGTGCGCTATAGTATGCCGTACGATATGGGCTATAGCCCATGGTCCAAAATGATGAGAAACGAGGCTAACTTTTTTTTTCAAAATTTCCAAAACATGGGCTATAACCCATCGTTTTTTCATTTACTTTTTTTTCAAATCCTCAAAAATGATGAAAAACGGCGCGCTATAGTATGCCGTACGATATGGGCTATAGCCCATGGTCCAAAATGATGAGAAACGAGGCTAACTTTTTTTTCAAAATTTCAAAAAACATGGGCTATAACCCATCGTTTTTGTCATTTCGTCATTTTTTTCAAATCCTCAAAAATGATGAAAAACGGCGCGCTATAGTATGCCGTACGATATGGGCTATAGCCCATGGTCCAAAATGATGAGAAACGAGGCTAACTTTTTTTTTCAAAATTTCAAAAAACATGGGCTATAACCCATCGTTTTTGTCATTTCGTCATTTTTTTCAAATCCTCAAAAATGATGAAAAACGGCGCGCTATAGTATGCCGTACGATATGGGCTATAGCCCATGGTCCAAAATAATGAGAAACGAGGCTAACTTTTTTTTCAAAATTTCAAAAAACATGGGCTATAACCCATCGTTTTTGTCATTTCGTCATTTTTTCAAATCCTCAAAAATGATGAAAAACGGCGCGCTATAGTATGCCGTACGATATGGGCTACAGCCCATGGTCCAAAATGATGAGAAACGAGGCTAACTTTTTTTTTTTCAAAATTTCAAAAACATGGGCTATAACCCATCGTTTTTGTCATTTCGTAATTTTTTTCAAATCCTCAAAAATGATGAAAAACGGCGCGCTATAGTATGCCGTACGATATGGGCTATAGCCCATGGTCCAAAATGATGAGAAACGAGGCTAACTTTTTTTTTCAAAATTTCAAAACCATGGGCTATAACCCATCGTTTTTGTCATTTCGTCATTTTTTTCAAATCCTCAAAAATGATGAAAAACGGCGCGCTATAGTATGCCGTACGATATGGGCTATAGCCCATGGTCCAAAATGATGAGAAACGAGGCTAACTTTTTTATTCAAAATTTCAAAAACATGGGCTATAACCCATCGTTTTTGTCATTTCGTCATTTTTTTCAAATCCTCAAAAATGATGAAAAACAGCGCGCTATAGTATGCCGTACGATATGGGCTATAGCCCATGGTCCAAAATGATGAGAAACGAGGCTAACTTTTTTTTTTTAATTTCAAAAAACATGGGCTATAACCCATCGTTTTTGTCATTTCGTCATTTTTTTCAAATCCTCAAAAATGATGAAAAACGGCGCGCTATAGTATGCCGTACGATATGGGCTATAGCCCATGGTCCAAAATGATGAGAAACGAGGATAACTTTTTTTTTCAAAATTTCAAAAACATGGGCTATAACCCATCGTTTTTGTCATTTCGTCATTTTTTTCAAATCCTCAAAAATGATGAAAAACGGTGCGCTATAGTATGCCGTACGATATGGGCTATAGCCCATGGTCCAAAATGATGAGAAACGAGGCTAACTTTTTTTTTCAAAATTTCAAAAACATGGGCTATAACCCATCGTTTTTTCATTTACTTTTTTTTCAAATCCTCAAAAATGATGAAAAACGGCGCGCTATAGTATGCCGTACGATATGGGCTATAGCCCATGGTCCAAAATGATGAGAAACGAGGCTAACTTTTTTTTCAAAATTTCAAAAAACATGGGCTATAACCCATCGTTTTTGTCATTTCGTCATTTTTTTCAAATCCTCAAAAATGATGAAAAACGGCGCGCTATAGTATGCCGTACGATATGGGCTATAGCCCATGGTCCAAAATGATGAGAAACGAGGATAACTTTTTTTTTTAAAATTTCAAAAAACATGGGCTATAACCCATCGTTTTTGTCATTTCGTAATTTTTTTCAAATCCTCAAAAATGATGAAAAACGGCGCGCTATAGTATGCCGTACGATATGGGCTATAGCCCATGGTCCAAAATGATGAGAAACGAGGCTAACTTTTTTTTTCAAAATTTCAAAAACATGGGCTATAACCCATCGTTTTTGTCATTTCGTCATTTTTTTCAAATCCTCAAAAATGATGAAAAACGGCGCGCTATAGTATGCCGTACGATATGGGCTATAGCCCATGGTCCAAAATAATGAGAAACGAGGCTAACTTTTTTTTCAAAATTTAAAAAAACATGGGCTATAACCCATCGTTTTTGTCATTTCGTCATTTTTTTCAAATCCTCAAAAATGATGAAAAACGGCGCGCTATAGTATGCCGTACGATATGGGCTACAGCCCATGGTCCAAAATGATGAGAAACGAGGCTAACTTTTTTTTTTTCAAAATTTCAAAAACATGGGCTATAACCCATCGTTTTTGTCATTTCGTAATTTTTTTCAAATCCTCAAAAATGATGAAAAACGGCGCGCTATAGTATGCCGTACGATATGGGCTATAGCCCATGGTCCAAAATGATGAGAAACGAGGCTAACTTTTTTTTTCAAAATTTCAAAACCATGGGCTATAACCCATCGTTTTTGTCATTTCGTCATTTTTTTCAAATCCTCAAAAATGATGAAAAACGGCGCGCTATAGTATGCCGTACGATATGGGCTATAGCCCATGGTCCAAAATGATGAGAAACGAGGCTAACTTTTTTATTCAAAATTTCAAAAACATGGGCTATAACCCATCGTTTTTGTCATTTCGTCATTTTTTTCAAATCCTCAAAAATGATGAAAAACGGCGCGCTATAGTATGCCGTACGATATGGGCTATAGCCCATGGTCCAAAATGATGAGAAACGAAGCTAACTTTTTTTTTCAAAATTTCAAAAAACATGGGCTATAACCCATCGTTTTTGTCATTTCGTCATTTTTTTCAAATCCTCAAAAATGATGAAAAACGGCGCGCTATAGTATGCCGTACGATATGGGCTACAGCCCATGGTCCAAAATGATGAGAAACGAGGCTAACTTTTTTTTCCACAATTTCAAAAACATGGGCTATAACCCATCGTTTTTGTCATTTCGTCATTTTTTTCAAATCATCAAAAATGATGAAAAACGGCGCGCTATAGTATGCCGTACGATATGGGCTATAGCCCATGGTCCAAAATGATGAGAAACGAGGCTAACTTTTTTTTTCAAAATTTCAAAAACATGGGCTATAACCCATCGTTTTTGTCATTTCGTCATTTTTTTCAAATCCTCAAAAATGATGAAAAACAGCGCGCTATAGTATGCCGTACGATATGGGCTATAGCCCATGGTCCAAAATGATGAGAAACGAGGCTAACTTTTTTTTTTTAAATTTCAAAAAACATGGGCTATAACCCATCGTTTTTGTCATTTCGTCATTTTTTTCAAATCCTCAAAAATGATGAAAAACGGCGCGCTATAGTATGCCGTACGATATGGGCTATAGCCCATGGTCCAAAATGATGAGAAACGAGGATAACTTTTTTTTTCAAAATTTAAAAAACATGGGCTATAACCCATCGTTTTTGTCATTTCGTCATTTTTTTCAAATCCTCAAAAATGATGAAAAACGGCGCGCTATAGTATGCCGTACGATATGGGCTACAGCCCATGGTCCAAAATGATGAGAAACGAGGCTAACTTTTTTTTTTTCAAAATTTCAAAAACATGGGCTATAACCCATCGTTTGTCATTTCGTAATTTTTTTCAAATCCTCAAAAATGATGAAAAACGGCGCGCTATAGTATGCCGTACGATATGGGCTATAGCCCATGGTCCAAAATGATGAGAAACGAGGCTAACTTTTTTTTTCAAAATTTCAAAACCATGGGCTATAACCCATCGTTTTTGTCATTTCGTCATTTTTTTCAAATCCTCAAAAATGATGAAAAACGGCGCGCTATAGTATGCCGTACGATATGGGCTATAGCCCATGGTCCAAAATGATGAGAAACGAGGCTAACTTTTTTATTCAAAATTTCAAAAACATGGGCTATAACCCATCGTTTTTGTCATTTCGTCATTTTTTTCAAATCCTCAAAAATGATGAAAAACGGCGCGCTATAGTATGCCGTACGATATGGGCTATAGCCCATGGTCCAAAATGATGAGAAACGAAGCTAACTTTTTTTTTCAAAATTTCAAAAAACATGGGCTATAACCCATTGTTTTTGTCATTTCGTCATTTTTTTCAAATCCTCAAAAATGATGAAAAACGGCGCGCTATAGTATGCCGTACGATATGGGCTACAGCCCATGGTCCAAAATGATGAGAAACGAGGCTAACTTTTTTTTCCACAATTTCAAAAACATGGGCTATAACCCATCGTTTTTGTCATTTCGTCATTTTTTTCAAATCATCAAAAATGATGAAAAACGGCGCGCTATAGTATGCCGTACGATATGGGCTATAGCCCATGGTCCAAAATGATGAGAAACGAGGCTAACTTTTTTTTTCAAAATTTCAAAAACATGGGCTATAACCCATCGTTTTTGTCATTTCGTCATTTTTTTCAAATCCTCAAAAATGATGAAAAACAGCGCGCTATAGTATGCCGTACGATATGGGCTATAGCCCATGGTCCAAAATGATGAGAAACGAGGCTAACTTTTTTTTTTAAAATTTCAAAAAACATGGGCTATAACCCATCGTTTTTGTCATTTCGTCATTTTTTTCAAATCCTCAAAAATGATGAAAAACGGCGCGCTATAGTATGCCGTACGATATGGGCTATAGCCCATGGTCCAAAATGATGAGAAACGAGGATAACTTTTTTTTTCAAAATTTAAAAAACATGGGCTATAACCCATCGTTTTTGTCATTTCGTCATTTTTTTCAAATCCTCAAAAATGATGAAAAACGGTGCGCTATAGTATGCCGTACGATATGGGCTATAGCCCATGGTCCAAAATGATGAGAAACGAGGCTAACTTTTTTTTCAAAATTTCAAAAACATGGGCTATAACCCATCGTTTTTGTCATTTCGTCATTTTTTTCAAATCCTCAAAAATGATGAAAAACAGCGCGCTATAGTATGCCGTACGATATGGGCTATAGCCCATGGTCCAAAATGATGAGAAACGAGGCTAACTTTTTTTTTTTTAATTTCAAAAAACATGGGCTATAACCCATCGTTTTTGTCATTTCGTCATTTTTTTCAAATCCTCAAAAATGATGAAAAACGGCGCGCTATAGTATGCCGTACGATATGGGCTATAGCCCATGGTCCAAAATGATGAGAAACGAGGATAACTTTTTTTTTCAAAATTTCAAAAACATGGGCTATAACCCATCGTTTTTGTCATTTCGTCATTTTTTTCAAATCCTCAAAAATGATGAAAAACGGCGCGCTATAGTATGCCGTACGATATGGGCTATAGCCCATGGTCCAAAATGATGAGAAACGAGGCTAACTTTTTTTTTCAAAATTTCAAAACCATGGGCTATAACCCATCGTTTTTGTCATTTCGTCATTTTTTTCAAATCCTCAAAAATGATGAAAAACGGCGCGCTATAGTATGCCGTACGATATGGGCTATAGCCCATGGTCCAAAATGATGAGAAACGAGGCTAACTTTTTTATTCAAAATTTCAAAAACATGGGCTATAACCCATCGTTTTTGTCATTTCGTCATTTTTTTCAAATCCTCAAAAATGATGAAAAACAGCGCGCTATAGTATGCCGTACGATATGGGCTATAGCCCATGGTCCAAAATGATGAGAAACGAGGCTAACTTTTTTTTTTTTTTTTTCAAAAAACATGGGCTATAACCCATCGTTTTTGTCATTTCGTCATTTTTTTCAAATCCTCAAAAATGATGAAAAACGGCGCGCTATAGTATGCCGTACGATATGGGCTATAGCCCATGGTCCAAAATGATGAGAAACGAGGATAACTTTTTTTTTCAAAATTTCAAAAAACATGGGCTATAACCCATCGTTTTTGTCATTTCGTAATTTTTTTCAAATCCTCAAAAATGATGAAAAACGGCGCGCTATAGTATGCCGTACGATATGGGCTATAGCCCATGGTCCAAAATGATGAGAAACGAGGCTAACTTTTTTTTTCAAAATTTCAAAAACATGGGCTATAACCCATCGTTTTTGTCATTTCGTCATTTTTTTCAAATCCTCAAAAATGATGAAAAACGGCGCGCTACAGTATGCCGTACGATATGGGCTATAGCCCATGGTCCAAAATAATGAGAAACGAGGCTAACTTTTTTTTCAAAATTTCAAAAAACATGGGCTATAACCCATCGTTTTTGTCATTTCGTCATTTTTTTCAAATCCTCAAAAATGATGAAAAACGGCGCGCTATAGTATGCCGTACGATATGGGCTACAGCCCATGGTCCAAAATGATGAGAAACGAGGCTAACTTTTTTTTTTTCAAAATTTCAAAACCATGGGCTATAACCCATCGTTTTTGTCATTTCGTCATTTTTTTCAAATCCTCAAAAATGATGAAAAACGGCGCGCTATAGTATGCCGTACGATATGGGCTATAGCCCATGGTCCAAAATGATGAGAAACGAGGCTAACTTTTTTATTCAAAATTTCAAAAACATGGGCTATAACCCATCGTTTTTGTCATTTCGTCATTTTTTTCAAATCCTCAAAAATGATGAAAAACGGCGCGCTATAGTATGCCGTACGATATGGGCTATAGCCCATGGTCCAAAATGATGAGAAACGAAGCTAACTTTTTTTTTCAAAATTTCAAAAAACATGGGCTATAACCCATCGTTTTTGTCATTTCGTCATTTTTTTCAAATCCTCAAAAATGATGAAAAACGGCGCGCTATAGTATGCCGTACGATATGGGCTACAGCCCATGGTCCAAAATGATGAGAAACGAGGCTAACTTTTTTTTCCACAATTTCAAAAACATGGGCTATAACCCATCGTTTTTGTCATTTCGTCATTTTTTTCAAATCCTCAAAAATGATGAAAAACGGCGCGCTATAGTATGCCGTACGATATGGGCTATAGCCCATGGTCCAAAATGATGAGAAACGAGGCTAACTTTTTTTTTCAAAATTTCAAAAACATGGGCTATAACCCATCGTTTTTGTCATTTCGTCATTTTTTTCAAATCCTCAAAAATGATGAAAAACAGCGCGCTATAGTATGCCGTACGATATGGGCTATAGCCCATGGTCCAAAATGATGAGAAACGAGGATAACTTTTTTTTTCAAAATTTCAAAAACATGGGCTATAACCCATCGTTTGTCATTTCGTCATTTTTTTCAAATCCTCAAAAATGATGAAAAACGGTGCGCTATAGTATGCCGTACGATATGGGCTATAGCCCATGGTCCAAAATGATGAGAAACGAGGCTAACTTTTTTTTTCAAAATTTCAAAAACATGGGCTATAACCCATCGTTTTTGTCATTTCGTCATTTTTTTCAAATCCTCAAAAATGATGAAAAACGGTGCGCTATAGTATGCCGTACGATATGGGCTATAGCCCATGGTCCAAAATGATGAGAAACGAGGCTAACTTTTTTTTTCAAAATTTCAAAAACATGGGCTATAACCCATCGTTTTTTCATTTATTTTTTTTTCAAATCCTCAAAAATGATGAAAAACGGCGCGCTATAGTATGCCGTACGATATGGGCTATAGCCCATGGTCCAAAATGATGAGAAACGAGGCTAACTTTTTTTTCAAAATTTCAAAAAACATGGGCTATAACCCATCGTTTTTGTCATTTCGTAATTTTTTTCAAATCCTCAAAAATGATGAAAAACGGCGCGCTATAGTATGCCGTACGATATGGGCTATAGCCCATGGTCCAAAATGATGAGAAACGAGGATAACTTTTTTTTTCAAAATTTCAAAAAACATGGGCTATAACCCATCGTTTTTGTCATTTCGTAATTTTTTTCAAATACTCAAAAATGATGAAAAACGGCGCACTATAGTATGCCGTACGATATGGGCTATAGCCCATGGTCCAAAATGATGAGAAACGAGGCTAACTTTTTTTTTCAAAATTTCAAAAACATGGGCTATAACCCATCGTTTTTGTCATTTCGTCATTTTTTTCAAATCCTCAAAAATGATGAAAAACGGCGCGCTATAGTATGCCGTACGATATGGGCTATAGCCCATGGTCCAAAATAATGAGAAACGAGGCTAACTTTTTTTTCAAAATTTCAAAAAACATGGGCTATAACCCATCGTTTTTGTCATTTCGTCATTTTTTTCAAATCCTCAAAAATGATGAAAAACGGCGCGCTATAGTATGCCGTACGATATGGGCTACAGCCCATGGTCCAAAATGATGAGAAACGAGGCTAACTTTTTTTTTTTCAAAATTTCAAAAACATGGGCTATAACCCATCGTTTTTGTCATTGTCATTTTTTTCAAATCCTCAAAAATGATGAAAAACGGCGCGCTATAGTATGCCGTACGATATGGGCTATAGCCCATGGTCCAAAATGATGAGAAACGAGGCTAACTTTTTTTTCCAAAATTTCAAAAACATGGGCTATAACCCATCGTTTGTCATTTCGTCATTTTTTTCAAATCCTCAAAAATGATGAAAAACGGCGCGCTATAGTATGCCGTACGATATGGGCTATAGCCCATGGTCCAAAATGATGAGAAACGAGGCTAACTTTTTTATTCAAATTTTCAAAAAACATGGGCTATAACCCATCGTTTTTGTCATTTCGTCATTTTTTTCAAATCCTCAAAAATGATGAAAAACGGCGCGCTATAGTATGCCGTACGATATGGGCTATAGCCCATGGTCCAAAATGATGAGAAACGAGGCTAACTTTTTTTTTCAAAATTTCAAAAAACATGGGCTATAACCCATCGTTTTTGTCATTTCGTCATTTTTTTCAAATCCTCAAAAATGATGAAAAACGGCGCGCTATAGTATGCCGTACGATATGGGCTACAGCCCATGGTCCAAAATGATGAGAAACGAGGCTAACTTTTTTTTTCAAAATTTCAAAAACATGGGCTATAACCCATCGTTTGTCATTTTTTTCAAATCCTCAAAAATGATGAAAAACGGCGCGCTATAGTATGCCGTACGATATGGGCTATAGCCCATGGTCCAAAATGATGAGAAACGAGGCTAACTTTTTTATTCAAAATTTCAAAAACATGGGCTATAACCCGTCATTTTTTTCAAATCCTCAAAAATGATGAAAAACGGCGCGCTATAGTATGCCATACGATATGGGCTATAGCCCATGGTCCAAAATGATGAGAAACGAGGCTAACTTTTTTTATTCAAAATTTCAAAAAACATGGGCTATAACCCATCGTTTTTGTCATTTCGTCATTTTTTTCAAATCCTCAAAAATGATGAAAAACGGCGCGCTATAGTATGCCGTACGATATGGGCTACAGCCCATGGTCCAAAATGATGAGAAACGAGGCTAACTTTTTTTTTCAAAATTTCAAAAACATGGGCTATAACCCATCGTTTTTGTCATTTTTTTCAAATCCTCAAAAATGATGAAAAACGGCGCGCTATAGTATGCCGTACGATATGGGCTATAGCCCATGGTCCAAAATGATTAGAAACGAGGCTAACTTTTTTTTTCAAAATTTCAAAAACATGGGCTATAACCCATCGTTTTTGTCATTTCGTCATTTTTTTCAAATCCTCAAAAATGATGAAAAACGGCGCGCTATAGTATGCCGTACGATATGGGCTATAGCCCATGGTCCAAAATTATGAGAAACGAGGCTAATTTTTTTTTCAAAATTTCAAAAACATGGGCTATAACCCATCGTTTTTGTCATTTCGTCATTTTTTTCAAATCCTCAAAAATTATGAAAAACGGCGCGCTATAGTATGCCGTACGATATGGGCTATAGCCCATGGTCCAAAATGATGAGAAACGAGGATAACTTTTTGTTCAAAATTTTAAAAAACATGGGCTATAACCCATCGTTTTTGTCATTTCGTCATTTTTTTCAAATCCTCAAAAATGATGAAAAACTGCGCGCTATAGTATGCCGTACGATATGGGCTACAGCCCATGGTCCAAAATGATGAGAAACGAGGCTAACTTTTTTTTTCAAAATTTCAAAAACATGGGCTATAACCCATCGTTTTTGTCATTTCGTCATTTTTTTCAAATCCTCAAAAATTATGAAAAACGGCGCGCTATAGTATGCCGTACGATATGGGCTATAGCCCATGGTCCAAAATGATGAGAAACGAGGCTAACTTTTTTTTTCAAAATTTCAAAAACATGGGCTATAACCCATCGTTTTTGTCATTTCGTCATTTTTTTCAAATCCTCAAAAATTATGAAAAACGGCGCGCTATAGTATGCCGTACGATATGGGCTATAGCCCATGGTCCAAAATGATGAGAAACGAGGCTAACTTTTTTTTTCAAAATTTCAAAAACATGGGCTATAACCCATCGTTTTTGTCATTTCGTCATTTTTTTCAAATCCTCAAAAATGATGAAAAACGGCGCGCTATAGTATGCCGTACGATATGGGCTATAGCCCATGGTCCAAAATGATGAGAAACGAGGCTAACTTTTTTTTTCAAAATTTCAAAAAAACATGGGCTATAACCCATCGTTTGTCATTTCGTCATTTGTCAAATCATCAAAAATGATGAAAAATGGCGCGCTATAGTATGCCGTACGATATGGGCTATAGCCCATGGTCCAAAATGATGAGAAACGAGGCTAACCTTTTTTTTCAAAATTTCAAAAACATGGGCTATAACCCATCGTTTTTGTCATTTCGTCATTTCTTTCAAATCCTCAAAAATGATGAAAAACGGCGCGCTATAGTATGCCGTACGATATGGGCTACAGCCCATGGTCCAAAATGATGAGAAACGAGGCTAACTTTTTTTTCAAAATTTCAAAAAACATGGGCTATAACCCATCGTTTTTGTCATTTCGTCATTTTTTTCAAATCCTCAAAAATGATGAAAAACGGCGCGCTATAGTATGCCGTACGATATGGGCTATAGCCCATGGTCCAAAATGATGAGAAACGAGGCTAACTTTTTTATTCAAAATTTCAAAAAACATGGGCTATAACCCATCGTTTGTCATTTCGTCATTTTTTTCAAATCCTCAAAAATGATGAAAAACGGCGCGCTATAGTATGCCGTACGATATGGGCTATAGCCCATGGTCCAAAATGATGAGAAACGAGGCTAACTTTTTTATTCAAAATTTCAAAAAACATGGGCTATAACCCATCGTTTTTGTCATTTCGTCATTTTTTTAAAATCCTCAAAAATGATGAAAAACGGCGCGCTATAGTATGCCGTACGATATGGGCTACAGCCCATGGTCCAAAATGATGAGAAACGAGGCTAACTTTTTTTTTCAAAATTTCAAAAACATGGGCTATAACCAATCGTTTTTGTCATTTCGTCATTTTTTTCAAATCCTCAAAAATGATGAAAAACGGCGCGCTATAGTATGCCGTACGATATGGGCTATAGCCCATGGTCCAAAATGATGAGAAACGAGGCTAACTTTTTTTTCAAAATTTCAAAAACATGGGCTATAACCCATCGCTTTTGTCATTTCGTCATTTTTTTCAAATCCTCAAAAATGATGAAAAACGGCGCGCTATAGTATGCCATACGATATGGGCTATAGCCCATGGTCCAAAATGATGAGAAACGAGGCTAACTTTTTTATTCAAAATTTCAAAAAACATGGGCTATAACCCATCGTTTTTGTCATTTCGTCATTTTTTTCAAATCCTCAAAAATGATGAAAAACGGCGCGCTATAGTATGCCGTACGATATGGGCTATAGCCCATGGTCCAAAATGATGAGAAACGAGGCTAACTTTTTTTTCAAAATTTCAAAAAACATGGGCTATAACCCATCGTTTTTGTCATTTCGTCATTTTTTTCAAATCCTCAAAAATGATGAAAAACGGCGCGCTATAGTATACCGTACGATATGGGCTACAGCCCATGGTCCAAAATGATGAGAAACGAGGCTAACTTTTTTTTTCAAAATTTCAAAAACATGGGCTATAACCCATCGTTTTTGTCATTTCGTCATTTTTTTCAAATCCTCAAAAATGATGAAAAACGGCGCGCTATAGTATGCCGTACGATATGGGCTATAGCCCATGGTCCAAAATGATGAGAAACGAGGCTAACTTTTTTTTTCAAAATTTCAAAAACATGGGCTATAACCCATCGTTTGTCATTTCGTCATTTTTTTCAAATCCTCAAAAATGATGAAAAACGGCACGCTATAGTATGCCGTACGATATGGGCTATATCCCATGGTCCAAAATGATGAGAAACGAGGCTAACTTTTTTTTCAAAATTTCAAAAAACATGGGCTATAACCCATCGTTTTTGTCATTTCGTCATTTTTTTCAAATCCTCAAAAATGATGAAAAACTGCGCGCTATAGTATGCCGTACGATATGGGCTACAGCCCATGGTCCAAAATGATGAGAAACGAGGCTAACTTTTTTTTTCAAAATTTCAAAAACATGGGCTATAACCCATCGTTTGTCATTTCGTCATTTTTTTCAAATCCTCAAAAATGATGAAAAACGGCGCGCTATAGTATGCCGTACGATATGGGCTATAGCCCATGGTCCAAAATGATAAGAAACGAGGCTAACTTTTTTTTTCAAAATTTCAAAAACATGGGCTATAACCCATCGTTTTTGTCATTTCGTCATTTTTTTCAAATCCTCAAAAATGATGAAAAACGGCGCGCTATAGTATGCCGTACGATATGGGCTATAGCCCATGGTCCAAAATGATGAGAAAGGAGGCTAACTTTTTTATTCAAAATTTCAAAAAACATGGGCTATAACCCATCGTTTTTGTCATTTCGTCATTTTTTTCAAATCCTCAAAAATGATGAAAAACGGCGCGCTATAGTATGCCGTACGATATGGGCTACAGCCCATGGTCCAAAATGATGAGAAACGAGGCTAACTTTTTTTTTCAAAATTTCAAAAACATGGGCTATAACCCATCGTTTTTGTCATTTCGTCATTTTTTTCAAATCCTCAAAAATGATGAAAAACGGCGCGCTATAGTATGCCGTACGATATGGGCTATAGCCCATGGTCCAAAATGATGAGAAACGAGGCTAACTTTTTTATTCAAAATTTCAAAAAACATGGGCTATAACCCATCGTTTTTGTCATTTCGTCATTTTTTTAAAATCCTCAAAAATGATGAAAAACGGCGCGCTATAGTATGCCGTACGATATGGGCTACAGCCCATGGTCCAAAATGATGAGAAACGAGGCTAACTTTTTTTTTCAAAATTTCAAAAACATGGGCTATAACCAATCGTTTTTGTCATTTCGTCATTTTTTTCAAATCCTCAAAAATGATGAAAAACGGCGCGCTATAGTATGCCGTACGATATGGGCTATAGCCCATGGTCCAAAATGATGAGAAACGAGGCTAACTTTTTTTTCAAAATTTCAAAAACATGGGCTATAACCCATCGCTTTTGTCATTTCGTCATTTTTTTCAAATCCTCAAAAATGATGAAAAACGGCGCGCTATAGTATGCCATACGATATGGGCTATAGCCCATGGTCCAAAATGATGAGAAACGAGGCTAACTTTTTTATTCAAAATTTCAAAAAACATGGGCTATAACCCATCGTTTTTGTCATTTCGTCATTTTTTTCAAATCCTCAAAAATGATGAAAAACGGCGCGCTATAGTATGCCGTACGATATGGGCTATAGCCCATGGTCCAAAATGATGAGAAACGAGGCTAACTTTTTTTTCAAAATTTCAAAAAACATGGGCTATAACCCATCGTTTTTGTCATTTCGTCATTTTTTTCAAATCCTCAAAAATGATGAAAAACGGCGCGCTATAGTATACCGTACGATATGGGCTACAGCCCATGGTCCAAAATGATGAGAAACGAGGCTAACTTTTTTTTTCAAAATTTCAAAAACATGGGCTATAACCCATCGTTTTTGTCATTTCGTCATTTTTTTCAAATCCTCAAAAATGATGAAAAACGGCGCGCTATAGTATGCCGTACGATATGGGCTATAGCCCATGGTCCAAAATGATGAGAAACGAGGCTAACTTTTTTTTTCAAAATTTCAAAAACATGGGCTATAACCCATCGTTTGTCATTTCGTCATTTTTTTCAAATCCTCAAAAATGATGAAAAACGGCACGCTATAGTATGCCGTACGATATGGGCTATATCCCATGGTCCAAAATGATGAGAAACGAGGCTAACTTTTTTTTCAAAATTTCAAAAAACATGGGCTATAACCCATCGTTTTTGTCATTTCGTCATTTTTTTCAAATCCTCAAAAATGATGAAAAACTGCGCGCTATAGTATGCCGTACGATATGGGCTACAGCCCATGGTCCAAAATGATGAGAAACGAGGCTAACTTTTTTTTTCAAAATTTCAAAAACATGGGCTATAACCCATCGTTTGTCATTTCGTCATTTTTTTCAAATCCTCAAAAATGATGAAAAACGGCGCGCTATAGTATGCCGTACGATATGGGCTATAGCCCATGGTCCAAAATGATAAGAAACGAGGCTAACTTTTTTTTTCAAAATTTCAAAAACATGGGCTATAACCCATCGTTTTTGTCATTTCGTCATTTTTTTCAAATCCTCAAAAATGATGAAAAACGGCGCGCTATAGTATGCCGTACGATATGGGCTATAGCCCATGGTCCAAAATGATGAGAAAGGAGGCTAACTTTTTTATTCAAAATTTCAAAAAACATGGGCTATAACCCATCGTTTTTGTCATTTCGTCATTTTTTTCAAATCCTCAAAAATGATGAAAAACGGCGCGCTATAGTATGCCGTACGATATGGGCTACAGCCCATGGTCCAAAATGATGAGAAACGAGGCTAACTTTTTTTTTCAAAATTTCAAAAACATGGGCTATAACCCATCGTTTTTGTCATTTCGTCATTTTTTTCAAACCCTCAAAAATGATGAAAAACGGCGCGCTATAGTATGCCGTACGATATGGGCTATAGCCCATGGTCCAAAATGATGAGAACGGAGGCTAACTTTTTTTTTCAAAATTTCAAAAACATGGGCTATAACCCATCGTTTTTGTCATTTCGTCATTTTTTTCAAATCCTCAAAAATGATGAAAAACGGCGCGCTATAGTATGCCGTACGATATGGGCTATATCCCATGGTCCAAAATGATGAGAAACGAGGCTAACTTTTTTTTCAAAATTTCAAAAAACATGGGCTATAACCCATCGTTTTTGTCATTTCGTCATTTTTTTCAAATCCTCAAAAATGATGAAAAACTGCGCGCTATAGTATGCCGTACGATATGGGCTACAGCCCATGGTCCAAAATGATGAGAAACGAGGCTAACTTTTTTTTTCAAAATTTCAAAAACATGGGCTATAACCCATCGTTTTTGTCATTTCGTCATTTTTTTCAAATCCTCAAAAATGATGAAAAACGGCGCGCTATAGTATGCCGTACGATATGGGCTATAGCCCATGGTCCAAAATGATGAGAAACGAGGCTAACTTTTTTTTTCAAAATTTCAAAAACATGGGCTATAACCCATCGTTTGTCATTTCGTCATTTTTTTCAAATCCTCAAAAATGATGAAAAACTGCGCGCTATAGTATGCCGTACGATATGGGCTATAGCCCATGGTCCAAAATGATGAGAAACGAGGCTAACTTTTTTATTCAAAATTTCAAAAAACATGGGCTATAACCCATCGTTTTTGTCATTTCGTCATTTTTTTCAAATCCTCAAAAATGATGAAAAACGGCGCGCTATAGTATGCCGTACGATATGGGCTATAGCCCATGGTCCAAAATGATGAGAAACGAGGCTAACTTTTTTTTTCAAAATTTCAAAAACATGGGCTATAACCCATCGTTTGTCATTTCGTCATTTTTTTCAAATCCTCAAAAATGATGAAAAACGGCGCGCTATAGTATGCCGTACGATATGGGCTATAGCCCATGGTCCAAAATGATGAGAAACGAGGCTAACTTTTTTATTCAAAATTTCAAAAAAAACATGGGCTATAACCCATCGTTTTTGTCATTTTTGTCAAATCATCAAAAATGATGAAAAATGGCGCGCTATAGTATGCCGTACGATATGGGCTATAGCCCATGGTCCAAAATGATGAGAAACGAGGCTAACTTTTTTTTTCAAAATTTCAAAAACATGGGCTATAACCCATCGTTTTTGTCATTTCGTCATTTTTTTCAAATCCTCAAAAATGATGAAAAACGGCGCGCTATAGTATGCCGTACGATATGGGCTACAGCCCATGGTCCAAAATGATGAGAAACGAGGCTAACTTTTTTTTCAAAATTTCAAAAAACATGGGCTATAACCCATCGTTTTTGTCATTTCGTCATTTTTTTTTAATCCTCAAAAATGATGAAAAACGGCGCGCTATAGTATGCCGTACGATATAGGCTATAGCCCATGGCCAAAATGATGAGAAACGAGGATAACTTTTTTTTCAAAATTTCAAAAAACATGGGCTATAACCCATCGTTTTTGTCATTTCGTCATTTTTTTCAAATCCTCAAAAATGATGAAAAACGGCGCGCTATAGTATGCCGTACGATATGGGCTATAGCCCATGGTCCAAAATGATGAGAAACGAGGCTAACTTTTTTTTCAAAATACATGGGCTATAACCCATCGTTTTTGTCATTTCGTCATTTTTTTCAAATCCCCAAAAATTATGAAAAACGGCGCGCTATAGTATGCCGTACGATATGGGCTACAGCCCATGGTCCAAAATGATGAGAAACGAGGCTAACTTTTTTTTTCAAAATTTCAAAAACATGGGCTATAAGTAACCCATCGTTTTTGTCATTTCGTCATTTTTTTCAAATCCTCAAAAATGATGAAAAACGGCGCGCTATAGTATGCCGTACGATATGGGCTATAGCCCATGGTCCAAAATGATGAGAAACTAGGCTAACTTTTTTATTCAAAATTTCAAAAAACATGGGCTATAACCCATCGTTTTTGTCATTTCGTCATTTTTTTCAACAACAATGGTCTTATGACCTAGAGGTTTGCTGCTGGACTTTCACTTAAAGCACTTGGAGCTCTTTATGAACATGAACAAAACAAAAAGATTCTTGGTCTCCGCCCAAGCAGTTGGCCGTAGGTTTTCGTGGTGCAAGATTTTCTAGCCAGTTGTCCCTCGTTTCCTACATTTTTATTTTAAAATTTATATTTAGTGTTTTCAAAATAATTGCCTACATTTAAAAAAAATATATTACAATTTATGCCATTTGTGGACGTTTGACATAAATTATACGAGGTGCAAATTATGCAATGGCAGCAGCATTCTTTGGACCCCAGTATTTGTCATCAATACAGCAACACTATGAACATGAGAACACAACAACACTACGAATGACATTAGAACACAACAGCAATGAACAAAATTCGTATGGCGTGCGACGACACCGACGAGCTATCCGCAATTACTGTGAAAATAAATCACAAAAAAAATCACATAAATGCACATCACATACAGGGTGTGTTCATATCTGATGTGAACTGACGTGATGGCGCTTTACCGGCAAATGACGCAAACGCAAATGACGTGAAACGACATACAGCTCCAATCAATGATTAGAAACTGTACGCGAGACACGACCCGACACACGCACCACATACACTAGTGAAGAACTAGCAATAGATAGGAAAGAAAGAAAGAAATTACTTTAAAATATGAAGCAAAATGCGATTAAAAACTGAGACCAGAAAAACCAATAACTTTATTAAAGCAAAGAATAGAAGAGGAGATGAAAGGTCGGGTAGAAACCGTGCATGTCCAAAACAGTTACTGGACAAAAAAAACCTGTGATACGATTATATTTATTATTAATATAATGATCTGTGTTCCAATGTTTAGTCACAAGCTCTTGTTTATACTTAAATGGTTCGATACATACAAAAATAGGTTATATTCAATAATGGATGATCTTTGCATCCTGAGCCATTTGCTACTTTAGTGTGTGACACTGTAGCATGACCAAGTAAGGAAATTAATTTACAAAACTATGGAGATACAAGGTTTCTGCCCGACAGCCAAAGATAATAAACTACGCTCACTTACCTTCACTATCAGCACTAAACAAAACACACTAACGAAGGAAGAAAATCTGCCATAATTTTCTTCCTGTTAGTGTGGACAGATCTACAGCATAGAAGGCTGTAAACAGTGTTAAGCAGGCTACATGCTACCGGACATAAGTCACATACCGTCACATCACATTTGTACAGTCCACTAGTGAAGAACTAGGGCGATAGATAGGCAAGGAGGAAGAAATAAAAAGTTTTTTTTTTTTTCCTGAGACAACCAAAACAAATAACTTTATTAAAAGCAAAGAAGAGAAAGGAGACACTAGAACAGAACATACATATGTGATGTGACGTGAAAGCTTTACCCGTAAATTATGTTAAACGATAAATAAATCACATGCCTACACAAACATCACATAGCGGCATGTGATGTAGAGTGGCATTATACACAAATGATGTGAAACGATACACGGTGCGAATGACAACCTACGGTAGCCTACGGTAGCATGTAGCCCACTTACACAAGCAGCAGGAATCAAAAGGTTCATTACCAACCTCCACTGCTAACAGCACCCAGCAGCGGCAACAGCATAGAGTTTGTACCTTCAATACAGACGTCGCCCAGCTTCACGTTCTGAAATGACAGGGAAAATAGGAAACATTAGTTGTCTGCCTACAGGATGACATTTTGGAAATCATAACAGTCACTGAAAGCTGTGTCACCATCCTTTTACTGTATTAACAACAGTCACTGACAGGGCTACATGTGTCACCAATATTTTACTTTAATATAGTCTCAAAAGTGTGATTAAAGCAGCTATAAGCAATAATGTCAATTATAATTATTTTTATTTCATTCAGACAGCCAGCAATGAGTAAAACACTACCACAAATTATTTAGTCTCTGTGACACATCTAGGGGCCATAATCTGCAGTCAAAGATGTTCCTAGAAGCTTTGTCATTGGTCGAAGAAAAATAAAACCCGGTCGAAATGACTAACCAATCAGGAAGTAGACAGGCAAATCGACCAATGACAAATCTAGGAAAATCTTTGAATGCAAATTGAGGCCCCTAGATGTGTCAGAGACAAAATTGTGTTTTAGTTTTACCCATTGCTGTCTGAATACCAAAAAATAAAATTACATTTGACATGTTGCTTATAGCAGCTTTAACGATTCAACCCATTAAAGGGAGACTTCACCCCTTTTGCAAACAGAGCTTATTTCAATTATGTTTTGGAGACAAGAAACACTTTCCTGGGTTTTTTATGTGGGCAATAATTATTTTACAAAAGTGTCCATGGGCTCCATGACATGTCATGGACACTGGGCTCACTTCCTTCCTGGACTACATGTTGTCTCAGTAAGACAGCCCTCACCCTATCCACAAGGATCAGTGCACCAAAGCATTATGGGAATTGTAGTCTGGGTAGGAAGTGTCCATGACATAAGGGACACTTTGAAATACTAAAGACGCATTAAAAACCTCAGTAAAGTGTTTATCTCCCAAAAATAATTAAAATAAGATTTGACACAGCCCTAGTTTCTACTACAGCCACATGCAATCCCGGTACGTACCATGGGGGGGCTTCCGTCGCTCGGTTGAAGATAGCCGGTATTAATAGAGCCGCGAAGGTTGTATGGCACAATACGTCCCGATCGTCACCGTTCGCCTCGTAATCTCAGGAAGAGCGTTCGTTGACACCGTTAGAAGTTTCAGCTCAACCGAGTAGACACTCTATTACCAATACCAGCCATCTCCTGATGACCCCATCCAAGGTCACACATGACACCAAGGTCACATGATTAACCTGTAAGACACATAAAAAAAAAAACATTAGACTCTTTATCCAGATTTCATACATTGTAAAATTAATATAATAAAGGGATATTTCACTTTATCCTCTACTGAGGCCTTTTGAAAATAACAGATCTAAAAGCTCACAATGTGTCACATCACAATGCATTGTGAGCTTGTAGATCAGCCAAATGGCCAAAATATGGCTGTAGTGGTAAATGAACAGGCTAGTACGTTTAGTAATAATACAAATCTACAAAGTAACTAGTAGTTAAACATTTCCAAATAGAGTATATTTTCTACACTACACTTGAGTAAAGGTATAATGATTTAATTTCCACCACTGTTGGGAACCATGGTTTGTTTGTTTGCGATTGTTCCTTCTCTAAGGCCTCGATCATCAATGCTTTTCACATGGTTTGAGCAAACATTTGTTTGATGGCTGTGTCTGTCCCCCTCCCCTCCAGCAAACAAATGTTTGGTCAAACCGTGTGACTTCCATTGGAAAAGCATTGAGGCAGCCATTAAAAACAGACGAGACAAATGTTTCACACAAACGTATGTTCTGTGCTCTGCCTGTGTTTGATGGCCACTTCAATGCTTTGCCAATGGGAGGCACATGGTTTGACCAAACATTTGTGTTTCATGGAGGGGAGGGGGACAGAACACTACTATCAAACACAAATGTTTGGTCAAACCATGTGCCTCCCATTGGAAATGCATTGGGTCGGCCATTAAACACAGACAAGACAAATGTTTTTTTTTGTGAGATAGAGGCCCAATGCCTCATTCACACAACACATGTTCTGTGCTCTGCATGTGTTTGATGGCCACCTCAATGCTTTGCCAATGGAAGTCACATGGTTTGACCAAACATTTGTGTTTGATGGAGGGGGGCAAAGAAACACAAGTGTTTGGACAAACCATGTTCCTCCCATTGGAAAAGCTTTGAGGCAGCCATCAAACACAGACAGTGTTGTTTGTATGAAAAAGGACAAATATTCCTGACATTGTCCATTTAGTGTCACAATAAACAGTCCTATAAATCCTCTAATGTCTATACAACAGTGTTCAATCCTCTAATGTTTATACAACAGTGTTCAATGATAAAACCGTGTTTCTCAAACAAACGCTCCTTACCTTGGAACAAACAGCATGGCTCCCAGACAGCAACAGCATGCAGCCTGGCTCAGTGGCTCCCAAACCAAACTGCATGCTGGGAAACAACATGGCCGCTCCTATTTAAATCCAAAGCCACGCCCACTGGATCCGGTCACCTGTTCAACTAGTCCATTCATCATTGGTCCGTTGGTCAAAGTGATAGGTGATTGGATCATCCACTGTTGATCATCACAGCTGTGTGCACCCCACACACACACACACACACACACACACACACACACACACACACACACACACACACACACACACACACACACACAGAGGTAGTCTATTAATAGTTGTGGAGAGGGATGTAGATGGAAAGTCTAGAGATATAGGAGTCATTTTAATTAACATTATCCTATGGAATATGCAATGAAATGTTGGTATAGCGAAGAGGGATAAGGTAACTGATATACTTCCAGTAATAAAACAATCTAATGGCCCATAATAGCCTTATATGTAACCTGGCAAATAGGGCACAGGACACAGACATATATTGGGGTTCTTTATTTCCCCAAGAAGTTGGTGTTGGTGTATCTTATTTGTGTAAAGAATGCCACAGTTTGGCAAATATGGCATGCAAGCCTGTAACAAAAAATAAACCTAAACTAAATACGGTAGTGGCTCTATCACAAACAGTGTGAACTGTGAGGAACGGCCAACTCACACACTGAGCAAACACTGGTCCCCCAAGCTTCACCCCTTTCCAAGACAGTACAAAGACACAGAAACTCAACCAAGTTGAGTTACTAGTAGTTACCAGTTCAGCTTTCACCTTTAGTGTGGTTGCCCTAAAGGGGCAACCAGACTCTTGTATCTGTAACACTTTATTGTGGGCTCGCTACAGCGAGCACACACTAGTTATTGCCAGCCTATATTTATTGTGGGCTCGCCACAGCGAGCACACAATAGTTATTGTGGGCTCGCCACAGCGAGCACACAATAGTTATCCACAGTCTATATTATTCTTATTCCAATTTCCGCCACTTTTTTTGACACCCCACTACTTCCACATACTTTATGCTAGAAATTTAGTTCAAACTTCAAACTGTTCAGCTCTTTGAAGTGATTGTGGCTTGTATTTTTATTTTTACAAAGTTTTATACTTTTTATACTTTTTAACTTTTTAACTTTTTTTTTACATTCTTTATAATGAGAGTCGATGGAAGAAAGGTCCCATTTTTCACAGTTAACTTTTTTGAGCTCTTATTACTCCGTCTCCGTCTGCTGGCAAGTAGTAGAACTCTTTTACTTCCACAGCTGAGACATATAAGGGCTTAATTACAGGGCTGACATTAAAGTTACAAGATCTCAATGAGTTGCTCTGCGATACCTTGTGAGCTTGTAGGTCTGCTATTTGTGCAATTAGGCTAGACACATGCAAGTGCACGCATGCACGCACGCACGCACGCACACACACACCCTGTCTTCGCACGCACGCACGCACGCACGCACACACACACCCTGTCTTCCTATTGGCTGGCCTTTACACAGCTCTCGCAAGCGCACGCACGCACACACACACACACACACACCCTGTCTTCGCACGCACGCACACACACACCCTATCTTCCTATTGGCTGGCCTTTACACAGCTCTCGCAAGAGCACGCACGCACACACACACACTGTCTTCCTATTGGCTGGCCTTTACACAGCTCTCGCAAGCGCACGCACGCACGCACGCACGTACGCACGCACGCACGCACGCACACACGCACGCAAAAAAATGAAAACTTTTTTTTTTTTTTTTTTTACTTTAAAGAAAAACTTTTAAAAACACTTCTACAACTTCCACATACTTTATTCCGCTTTATGCAGTTATTTATGCTTAAACTATAGTTTTTCAAATTTTGATTATGGATTTAGACCACCAATGGGAACACTATTACTCCGGTCCCCGAGTTTCAAACTTGACACGGCAAAAACTTTATACATTGCAATTTATGCGAGCCCACGCAGTTTCTACAGGAACTGCCTTTCTAGTTATTATTATTCCAAACTGGAGTAAGACAAAGTTTGGCGCCCTACAACAACAAGAAGTTTTGACTGTACGCACTTGAGCCATATGTCAAATTGACCGGAAAAATCGGGAATCGAGCGCCTGTACTGTGCGAAGAGAAATGTTGTATATTTTATTTGATATGAATTTATTAGTGAATTAAATTTCCCCATTGACATGAATGGGGAAATGCAAAAAAACACATTCAAGTATTTTTCCCTCTGAGACTGTAAGCACTATAGTTACAAAACTTGGAGGAATATTTCCTAATTATCACTAAAATTAATTAAAAATATAATTTTTTAGGTCGGCCTCATGGTGGCGCTATAACATCCCACTTTACCTTTTGGCTCATAACTCTTGAACCGTAGGTCGTAAAATCGAAATTATTTTTACCCTGGATTCCTTGGGTCATGACGCATCTCCCCATATAGGCCACGCCCTTTTCCGCCATGATGGATTTTCCGCCATTTTGAATTTTGTCCAAAACACACTTTTAGCTTTTCCCCCTACAGATTTTGTCCAAATGTCACAGAAATCGGCACACGTGACCTCTGGACCCATCCGATTAAAAAACCAACTTCAGAATTTCGATAGTGCGTATCGTTCGGCAGTAATCGTCGTCCGAAGTTAGTAGGAGGGGCCTATATCACGAAAAATGCCATCAATCACGAACGGAATGTCCAATCCATCCCAAATTTGAATCGCATGTCCGGGGTGGTTCGTTCGACCGAGTTCCTAAAGCAATTCCATTTTCATCCACAGGTGGCGCCGCAAACGCCATAAATGTAACCGTCTGTCGCGAAAACATGAATTTCGGGGGTCAAATCCCCTCCGAATTACTTACACACGATCTGAGGCGTGACTCGAAACTGTAACAGGCTGGCAATATCAGCGGGAGGGGTATATATGTAAGCCACTGCGGCAACCACACTCTGCAATTTTTTAAAATTGCGACCTTTCTAGTTATAATTGTAAGCCTAATTCTAAAAAATAAAAATATATTCTTAAGACGTAAATCAACCGATTGTATAATGTGCACACGCGCGTGCGCACACACACACACACACACACACACACACACACACACACACAAGATTCATGTGCAGACACACAACCATACTGTACGTATGTATGCATATGGTTTACCATGCATGTACACACATGTGCAACATGCATGCCTCAGTAAGCATGTTTTTCTCATGCATTATGCAAGACGAGTACACAAACAACATGCAAACACTTGCGCACATACGGACGGAGGGACGGGACAGATGCACGCATGCGCGCACACACACACACACACACACACACACACACGCACACACACACCTTACACTACACAGTGCAGAGTAAATCATTGAAGTCTGTAATCACTGCCCCAATATAATTGCAGACAGAGCTTTTAATCGGCAACGGTAAGACATTAACTAAATTAGTTTTTAAAGATTTAAGATGCTTAAAGATTTAATTTGCAGATACCTCCGATTCTATGCAGCAGTTGGGAGGACCGCGGCTGATTGAAGTTGATAGATAGACTTCTGTAAAATGTAATGCATTTAGTCTTGTCTCTACACAGCAAAACACAGCCCTTCATGGAAGAGAACTGAGCTTGTATTTCCTCTGTGTGTGTGTGTGTGTGTGTGTGTGTGTGTGTGTGTGTGTGCGTGCGCGTGCGTGCGTGTGTTTTCTTAACTTTATTTTCCTACTGAAGAGAACATATAGAGACTCTTTTCCAGCACTGTTTATTTCCTTTTTTTCCCAATTTCATAAAGTAGCCCAGTACTACCACAGTCACTTCTTTTCCGGGGGAGAGGAAAAACTTTTTTGAAAAATGTATTAATTTTGCCGACTCTGTTGCATTGCACTGTTGTGATGAAAAGAGAGAAGGCAAAGCTCTCTGTCTGCCGAGCAATCCTCGTTCCTACTCTCACCTATGGTCATGAAGTGTGGGTCTTGACAAGCGAATACAAGCGGCCGAAATGAGCTTTCTTCGACGGGTCGCTGGCATCTCCCCTTAGAGATAGGGTGAGATGAAGGAAACATATCGACTCACTGGCCTTGAGACGTCTCGGGATCCCCCAGGAGGACGTCACTAATGTTGCTCTGGAGAGGGAAGTCTGGAACACTCTGGTGGAGCTGTTGCCCTCGCGACCCGACTATGGATAAGCGGTTGGAGCCGTTTCGAAAATCAACCTATAATTCCCAATAGGTTACTTATTACGCCGATCTTATAGGACCTACTGCATGTAGTCTAGAGCCTACTGCGGTCTTGTCGATTGATAACAGTCGAAACGGGTGGCGGTTGAAGATGGATGGATGGATGGATTTTGCCGACGATGACATGCTAAAAATAGTGAACAGAAATCTTTTGAACGGATCATTCAATTTTGCAAGATCAAGCCTAGCCTGGAAACCAGACTAATCTGCCACAGATGGAAAAAGGTGATATTAGTCTGGTCATGCCAGGCTCTCTTCTCCAACCGTTAAAATCCACAACGGTCACTTCAGTTCAGTTCAGCAGCAATACTCAAACCACAGGACATAGAAGTACAGCATTCGCGTCATCACCACAGATCCAACTTGTTCACTGTAAGACTTTGACTTTTACCCCTGCCCCTGTGATATACTCTCAAGTGTGATAGCTTTTATTTTCTTCAAGAATTGAAATGCACTTTGGTTAAAAGTATGGCCCAGTACGTTTGATATTTTGTATTATTGAAATGGTTACCAGCCAAAATAATATCAGTAGTATGTCACTGTAGTTCACTAGAATGAGGAACGGAACCTTTCTGTCTCAGTAGTTGTTCCCCGACGCTCCTTCTTAAAGGACCACTTCACCACTTTTCAACCTATCGTCATATAATAGTTCCTCTCTAATAATCATGATACAATGGCACAATTATTTTGCAATTTTTTTTAGATTTGTATTATCGTGAGAACGATGCCATTTTTGCATTGCAACTTTTCAGGACTAGAAAGCCTGCAGTTTCTATTAACTTGGATTCCCCATCGATGATGTTAGGTTTCTGAACTTTCCACCCATGAGACACCGTAGCAAAAAAAATGACATTTTATCATGATTATTACTGAGGACCTATTATATGAAGATAGGTTGAAAAGTGGTCCTTTAAGGTTAGGGCACTTCCCCCTCCCCCCTCAGAGGAAAATTGGGAATGAAAGCGAATGGTTCGGTGCTCTTCATTTCTGTGACTGTTCACTATGTTTTTCAGGTTAGTATAACGTGAAAACAATATCAACTTATCCCTTAAGGTTCTAATGTTTATGTGAAGATACGGTGAGACTGTTAATGACAGATTTGAGTGCTTTAAAGAACGAGTTTAACTCTATAATTGTTTGCATGCATGACTGATTGTTTTATTGTGTTTGATTGTATGAAAATTGGGAACTAAAGAGAATGGTTCAGTGCTCTTCATTTCTGTGACTGTTCTGGTTCTGATTTTCAGACCACCAGTGAAGCATTGAACCCATAATTAAATCTTGTAAATGTGGTACCCGGCCTGGCTTGGGACCAATTACACAACCTTCAATTCACTTCTAGGCAGGTGTGTGTTCATTCAGCACAGCAGTGGCACAGTCTGTGTGCAACATGTAACCCTATTCTGGGATGCTATTGGTTCTGTCCTAATAGGCAAACATTATTTTCAAAGCAAAGAATTGCTTTGAACATTCTTTGAAAATAGCAGATCTACAAGCTTGGGATTTGCTAGATTGTTTATTTCCACTAATGACGCACAACAAAGTATATAGGGTTTTAAAACAGCCTGACAGTGAGCCAAATATACACCAATCAATGCCTATAAAAGAGCAAGTTGAACCATTGTTGCTTCTCTGCTACACCATCCCTCCTTGTAATGTCCTTCAGGTTTCATTTCTTTCCCCAGGATTCAAATCACATTTTTGTTATTTGCTCAATATGATGAAGAGTGAATTCTTGGGGGAAGTACTAAGCCACCATGCGCTGGCCTCGGGGGCACCGGTGTGGAGTTCAGCCTAATTTGGAAAAATAGAAGGGTCTTGCCGTGTTATTATCATTTGTGCTGCCACATTTGATACGCCACGTACTGCCTCTCAGGGGTTTGGCAAACAGACGCTGGTGGCATGGGAGGATGTGCTTTGAAGTGATATTTCAGTTTGGTATGGGTCATTTTCTCCAAATAAAGTCAATGTTAGTTACACTAGGGATAAACTCACCTCTGACATCAAGGAAATCCCCCCAGCTCTCAACACTGAAACTTACTGAAAATTACTTCTTGCAAGTTAGATCCAAGATACAGAATGAAATACATTTACCCAGGTTGGCCATGAGCTCCTGTTACTCTATACTGTATATACAACAAGTATACATATCCTACTAAACAAGTGTGGCGGCAATGG
Organism: Protomyctophum bolini; assembly: GCF_963924005.1. Lineage (NCBI taxonomy): Eukaryota > Metazoa > Chordata > Actinopteri > Myctophiformes > Myctophidae > Protomyctophum > Protomyctophum bolini. Next base: position 16,434,658 of record NC_137862.1, on the reverse strand, counting down.
CTCAGGAGGTCGAGTGGTGATCTGAGAGTTGTAAAGTTTCCGGGATAATTCCCTATACTCTTCTATCACTGTATCAGGTCAAAACGTCCTTGGGCAAGACACGGAACCTCTAGTCTAACTGCTCCTGAAAGTGTCCCACCATCTTGCATGGCTGCCTCCTCTATTGGCGTGTGAACGTGTTTGAATGGGTGAATGTAACTCATACATTATAAAGTGCTTTGGGAAAAGGTGGCACATAAAGACAGACCATTTAACATGGACGAAAATACAATGAAAACGATGCAAAACCTTCCCCACTTAACGTTGCTATGCCTGGGTGCGTGCAGAGGGGACCGGTGGGCACGATCTTCAACTGGGTCAGACCAGTGTGGGAAAATTCAGCCTCCAGTTCAATAAATTTAAAGAGCCCTCGCGTTATGAGACGTGGGATAATGCTGCTTGCACACACTGTCTCTGCCCCTGTGAGGATAATTCATTAACTTCCCTAATCCTCTCTTGTGGTGTTGCAGCAGAAAAAGATGAAAAGCTTGTGGATATAAAAAAACAACGATTTCTGAGCTACTCCGCACGGCCAAGTGCACCCTCAAACTCAAACACACACACACACACACACACACACACACACACACACACACACACACACACACACACACACACACACACACACACACACACACACACACACACACACACACACACACACACACACACACACACACACACACACACACACACACACACACACACACACACACACGCCGGTGTCTCTTTCTTGAAGAAGGACGTTGCATGTTCCAAGCATGCACGTCCCGTGTTAATGAGCTCCCAAATACATTTTGTGCGTAGCTTATGGCCGCCGCTCGCCGCTGTGGGATGAGAGCAGCTCAATAAAATATACACAGGAGGTCGAAACAAGGGGGAAATAAAACCCCCTTTTTGACAATGTTAAGCCTCGCAGCTGCTTTGAGGTAAGTGAAGGGTTTTTATCAGTCCTTCAGATGTTGGATCATGGGGCGCAGAGAGCTTTCCAAGGGTAAGCAATGTCAGGAAGAACGTTACTGTACCAACATGTCTACGCCTATGTGATTAACACATACGGGTTAACACATACGGGTGTGTACACGTGTGTGTGTGTGTGTGTGTGTGTGTGTGTGTGTGTGTGTGTGTAGTAAATGCAAGTAAAGGCCAGTTCCTGATGTCTATGGAAAATAAAACGATTCATATATAGCATGTCCTGCACCTTGCACTATCCATACTGTATGCACCATAATGCGAGGTCCACTCGTGTCTGCTTGCACCTATTTGAGCGGTGCCTATAACCGCTCCATCATGGAGCAACGTCTGTCTGTCTGTCCCGGTGTATGTCCGGCTGCAGTAGCGCTATGTGACCTGGGGTGGCACTGTTGGGCTGTGCATAAGTGTCGCTATATATGTTGTCTCTAGAGTGCTACGAAGTCAGCTTGTGTCAAAAGTATACCACACCGCTAGGAAAGTCAGTTCAGCATTGACGTTGTGGTCTTTGACTCGTCCCTCAACAGGGAGGACACCACTGTGTGGAAAAGATCAGTGAGCTGACCAGCCCCATGGTGCAGCGGACTTTTGAACATCTGACTGAGACTAATAGGCTCTATTCACACACAAGCCATATTAGATAGAAATTGGGCCTATACTTATACTCCCTTCACAGGCATTTACAATGATGGCAATGAAGGCTCTGTTCCATTCTCGTGAAACAGAGTCAGGGTGCTGATATTGTGCATGTTGGCTCACTGGAAACACTACACCAGTGGGTCTCAAAGTGGGGTCCAGGGACCCTCATAATTCATTGAGAGGGTTTCAAATGGCCCCTTAAAGGTTAAAAAGATAATATATTTGTAATTTTCGGGTTAATGATTATTTTAATTTGTCTTTGCCTTGCATTGATTTCTTAGTTATTTTCCCTGTCGTCTTCTTGAGTTGAGATGTTCTTATAAGCCCCTTGGGTCTTTCCCAATCTCACCAGCACATGTAGTGATAAAAAAGGAGAACAATATTACACATTTGTTCACATTGTTAACACCTTGGTTCTGTTTTCACCTTACAAATAACAAAATTCCCCTTTAGGTTTGAATTGAATGTGAACTTGTGAAGTCCTGCATGGAAATTTACTTTTTTTTTGGCAGAAAAATATATATTTTTTTACTGTGAATCAGAGCCATACTCAGAAGACCACAACACAACACAACACAACACAACACAACACAACACAACACAACACAACACACTTGAGCGTGCACACATCCGCCTGGGTGACGGCAGACTGCTGGGCGAGCGCTGTCAGATCAACATATGGAATTAAATCTCTACTGGCCATATATGAAGCGTATCTTGAGTGTACAGGGTTTGATGAGGTCATATCAACATAATGGAATGCCAGAACAGGTCAGCTTCATATATGGAGATTTAACGGTGGTAGCGGGGGCAGTGTCTTCAGTGTACAGGGTTTGATGAGGGCCCAGGTAGGGCTGGGCCTTAATTTTCAGGCCTGTTGAGAACTCTAGTTCTGGGCGTGGCTGCACTAATAACTTTAGAGTTTAAATGGACAGGTATCAGTCAAAAGTGAGACATGGAAGAGGAAGGATGGAGGGGGTGGAATCACCATATGGAATGTCAGAACAGGTTCTGACATATATCCATATATGGAGATCTAAGGGTTTGAGGTCAGATGTAGAGTTTCTGGCCAATAATGATGACATCAAGGGTCTCCATATATGGGCTTAATTGCGACAGCAGGTCACATTTACTATGATGTGTGTGTACTAAGATGACCATGTCACATGATGTCACAAGACCTGGGCACTATGGGGCTCTCCCATGTATGGGGATTTTGAGTGATACACTGACTGATGGACAAAAATGTACGATTTCATAACATTACATAACATAACATGATCTACGTGAGGATCATACTGTACAGGAATCCTTTGACCGTACAGCTGCCCAGGTTATAAGAGGAAATGAGAGTATCGATGCGTTGCCCGTGTCTGTGTAGATAGTGTAATAAAGGAGAGGTCAAGTAACAAAAGACGCTCTCAGTCAAACGGGCTGCTGTAGCGCGTTGCAATGACCTTGCTCTCCAAACCACGGCCTCGGGTTAATGATTGTGCACCTGGCCTCGGCGACCAAACAATGATTTTTCAGAGGAGGTCGGCGTGATGTATAAAACCGAGATTATTTGGGTGGTGGTGGTGGGGTGTATACATTAAAAAGAATGGCTTCTGCTGACACACGGGATGATGAAATAAGAGGCACTTTAGGTAATTCCTCTGATAAACAAGGCCCGACCCCACGGTGATAGAATCAAATGCAGTGGTGTGGGTGGCTGGCTGTCAGCATCATCAGTCTAGCCGCTCCATTAGGAACTCAGCGGCACAGGCTGTGACTTCCTCCCGCCGACACGTACGGCTTGAAGCGCCACCGTCTCAGGTGTGAACGTCGTCTCTCGGACGACGACGGCAAAGATGTCCGCGAGAATGTCCACTCTTATCGGGAGTGAATCGCAATGAGTGAAAGTGTGCCAGTAAGTCAGTCTCTTAAACTTAAGACACTCTGATGGGTATAGCCTATATTTCTGGTTGTTGATGGGACACGTGGTTAGCGGGATTGCTGAGATCGAACGCGGCTCATATACTTTGGGTTAAAGTGTTTGACCTGCCCGAGGATATGATTCTATGATGCACTACCCTGCACACGCAATAAAGGCATTCATGCTACATGTGATGGGGTATGTTTTATTTTCATGTCAGGCTCCATTTCCTGCCCTCCGGAAGTCCAAGCGGTATAGTCAGCATGTATCCAGAAGACAGCAGGCGGAAGAGGAGGGGGTAGGAGGAGTGGGGTATTTAACATTAAAAATGATGATATTGCATCAGGGCGATAAATAAATGAATAAATATGTGGGGCAGGAAGCAGCGAATGACGGATGGCAGCACTTGCTGCAGCCCATTAGTTGTTGACAGCTTCTGCAAGGAAAGCAGGCCGGAATCCGTGGCCTGTAATTCTGTCTCATTACCACGCCGGTCTGCACTTCCTCCCCCCTGGGCCCCCCTTAATTCATCTCTTATAGTTTGCCCTGTCGCTGGCCCTTGTTTTATTGCTAACTAACTTGCGTGCCACGGTGCCTGATTTATGGCTCGGGATATTGAGCGCCCGCAAATCATGGAATATTTTCATTGATTCCCACAAATTGTCTAATCTGCTCTATGTTCTTGGCTCCTGATTGGGTGGTATTTACCAATTGCCATCCTCTCCTAACTTAAAAATCTATCAGCGGCCAAAACGAGAGTGTCTGGATGAATCCAGGCCAAAGCTCCTTCACCATCACATCTTCTGCTAGACGCCCAAAGGGTTCACATTAACTGCAAGCAGTAAGCAGTGATGGAAAAAGTACCCCCATGTTTTACTTAAGTAAAAGTTTCAATACTTCAATGTAGGCTAGATATACCAGTACTCTTGTAGGTCAAAGTCGAAGTTGTGTATTCAAGATGTACTTGAGTAAAAGTACAAAAGTATTGGCATTAAAATACTTGAGTACCAAAAGTAAAAGTACTCATTCTGCACAACATTCCATTTCACAAGTTTCCATGCAACATTTGACAATTTTTTGAAGATAGTAGATGTACAAGATCACAACGTGTCGCCTAACAACACAAATTATAAAATAGGGCTTAATTGGTTCATATCTACAGTACAAAGTAAATTGAACTAGAGTTTTCAAATAATTGTAGTGAAGTAAATGAACAATATTTGCCTTTAAAATGCAGTGTAAAATAATATAAAGTAGACCTACTAGAAAATTGACACAGTCAAGTAAAGTAAAATTACCTCAGAATTCTACTCAATTACAGTAGGCCTACTTGAGTATTTGTACTTAGTTACTTTCCACCACTGCCCACACGCAAATAAGTATAAATCAGTATACAAACTGTGGAGTTTATTGAATGTCACATCTTTATTTTGAAGTTGACACTTCATGGATTCCATGTCTGCAGCAAATGATCAGTCAATATGGTTCCTGATTGAATGCTCATTGTGTGGAACATATCCCAACATGCAGATAAACTATACCACGCCGTTATAGTGACCAATACATCAGATTAAATGCTGTGTATTCTCACAATGCTACACACAACAACATTGTACTATACCGATTTAATTCAAGACACTACATGCAGTGTTCCTCAGTAAGCCAATGGTTCTCAGACAGATGCAACGATCTCTGGTAACTGTAAGGATTTTATCAAATGGGAGCTCATAGTCTAATCCAATTGTTTTAACCCTAGAACACTAATAGGTGATTTTCACCCGGACTATTATATTTTTGCGATTTTCATAATGTTGCTAATGTCTGAGGTGGGTGGGTCTTTCAGTAGGGTAGATTTGTTTCCCTGCCCACATCCTTGGTTTTTCCTACAGGCAGGTGTTCGGGTGAATTTCACCCGTGTTTAGTGATAGTGTGATAGAGAAAAATCCAGAAAAATCCAATACAGCCACAATGGATTTTTTTTCTTCACTGGACCAATCTCACATGTCTTAGGAATGGGTGGACCAAAGGAGAAGTTCCCAACTTCATTTATCCCTTTTTAGGAATATTAAAAACATTATATGCACGTTTTTCACCGATTTTACCCCCCCATGAAATCTATTTTTTGAAATGAAAATAAAATGAAATGACCAAAAGTCTTTTTTTTGGTGAAATATCCCTTTAAGACCATTTTTAAAATATATATATATATTTTTACATTTTGGACTAAATAGACAATGTTGCATTGAGGTGCCCAGATGTCCCTAGTGCCCACCTAACCCGTTACCTACAGTATCTGACTACCTCCAACAGGTACGTGAGCAAAGGACAGCACATACTGTACACCCACAGGCAATATTTGTCATGGACTATGCTTGTGACAATACTAATAGATGTTCAACATTCAAACGTGCTGATGTGTGCATGGTTTAATGCAGGTCAAGCGCAGGTATTTTCAGCAACACTAACCCGAGCTCCATTTCACACCTCCAACGAGAGTGGCTTTGACTCCCTGTCACCGCCGCACTCATTCCAGTGACAGTGACCCCGGCTTTCACCTGCGCTTTTGACACAAGCCCACTTCCTGACACGCGAGGGACGGCGGATAATTATAGAATGCATTCGGGGCAGCAGAGGTGTGCACGGCGCTTAAATCACATGCAGTCACATCTGTTTAACTTCACTATCCAGGGGCACACCTAGGTCTGGAGGGCAGGAGAGGGAACAAAGGCAACCCCCCCCCCTCCACACACACACACACACACACACACACACACACACTCACACACAAAGAGAGAGAGGATGGAGAGAGATATTGCCTGCACAGTAAAATCATTTTGTGTTAATTTATCCAGTTTCTAATTCACAGATTTAAACGAACAGAGATGAAAAACAAATTCCACGTATGAGCTTTAGTTTGCGATAAAGTGATTGTGCCAACACAACGGGAGGATCGACCATGTGTGTTTGTGTGTGTGTGTGTGTGTGTGTGTGTGTGTGTGTGTGTGTGTGTGTGTGTGTGTGTGTGTGTGTGTGTGTGTGTGTGTGTGTGTGTGTGTGTGTGTGTGTGTGTGTGCGTGCATGCGTGTGTGGGTGTGTGTGTGTGTGTGTGTGTGTGTGTGTGTGTGTGTGTGTGTGTGTGTGTTATGAATGTTTGATGATGACAAGTACTGATTATTATTGAGAAAGACATGGATACAGTTCCACCCCCGAGGGCCACTCACCTAGACACACATTATGATCACTGTCAGGGAAACAGACGGAGAATGGAGGAAAGAAAGAAAGAGAGAAAGAAATGGGAATGAGATCTACAGTACAGAGAGTAAGACAGACAGACAGACAGACAGACAGACAGACAGACAGACAGACAGACAGACAGACAGACAGACAGACAGACAGACAGACAGACACGTGACTTTTGTGATTTTTTTATATTAATATTACTGTGAATTTGTCCACGTTAGCATATTTGCAACCTGTTTTCAGAGACGCTTGTACGTATGGGCTGGTTCTAAAGTTGAATGGTCTTAAAGTGGAAGATGAGAGCATTTTGCCAAATGCGTTTGCGCATGCATGTGTGTGTGTGTGTGTGTGTGTGTGTGTCCACCGGCGACACGGTGGAACGCCGGTGGACGCCAACTTTGTTTGTTCTTTAACGTCTAACAACCACACCCGCTCTAACCTACGACCGTTAAAGGACCACTTCACCACTTTTCAACTTTTCCACTTCATCTTCATATAATAATATGTCCTCACTAATAATCATGATAAGCGACGTAGTCTACAGGCGGCCACGCTGCCTGACGGCCGCTCCCGTGAACAGCTGCCGGGAGGAGAGGCAGTGGACCCGGCGACTTCCCTGTGGTGTGTCGGTCCGCCATCAGGGCAGCAGTGTGTGGACTTCCAGGCCCATAGCTACAATAGCTGCTTGTAGCTTACGTGTAACGTAAGCGTTTAGAGTTATATAGAAAGGTTACTGTGGTGACGTCGGTTAGGTTGTTCACCGCACCGAGCTGGGTTTAGTGACCTAGCAGTGCAACATGAAAATCTGACGTTTCCAAAACAAGCTATCGTGGATGATCCGCTGATCTTATGAAACATTTAAGCATATGGCAAGTTAACTGAAGTTATATAGCTGATGCTGAGCAGCTCATTTGGTGCACAAACCAGATCGCCTGCCAGTGGTAGCAAGTGCAACAACAACAACCACCACCACACCGTTCTGCTATGAAATGCCAGTAAATCTCCACTCGTTAAATAGTAACAGTGAATCGCCAAGATTCAGCCCTCAAATACACATTACACAAACAACAGAATTGATATTTCTATTATAATAAAATTCTAAAAACTTCTCAGCATTGTTTTATATTAATCTAAATCTAAAATCACAGAAATCACGGAACCCGAGGCTTGGCCCGTCCCGACTAATTAGCGTACATTTTTGGCCCTACCCTACCCGAAAAACATTAGGCCGGGTTGGGCTCGGGTAGAATTTTAGAACTCTTGTGTCCGTGCGTGCGATAGAGAAATAGAGCAAATGACAGAGAAACAGGAAATAGCAAGCCATTGTGAGAGACAAAGAGAAATGTTGAGACTGACAGTCAGACAGTCAGAGATTGCAATAGAGAGAGAGAGAGAGAGAGAGAGAGAGAGAGAGAGAGAGACGGCTGGCATGGGAGCAATTACCTCTCAGTAATTTCATCTGCTGACATACAGATTGTGGGATCATTTTAAACCTCCAAGTCTGAAATGGAAAAATTTAAGCTCTGCCATTAAAAAGTAAGAATTCAAATAACTTTCTTCATTGAGAATTTTATAGATTCCACGATTCAAATGACCTTGAAAAAGAGAGGGGGAGAGAGAGAGAGAGAGACAAAAGAGAAGGTAATAAAACATAGCTTCTAAAGTTACAGTGAGGTTAACATGGTTTAAATGGCTCATACAGGTATGAGACGCACAAGGACTCACATCCACACAATCAGCTAGCTTGTCTGTATGCTATTGAGCAAACTAATAGAAAACATAGCCAACATAGCCAAAAATAGCCAATCAACCTCACAGCATGTCGCAGAAGATGCATTGTGAGCATGTAGATCTGCAATTTCTTGGCTATTTCTTTTTAACAATTTCACCTATAATGACAAGCCCAAAACAGGTCAACACCAGTCAAATGTGTTAAGGAACCGAATTTAACAGGCCGTCACTTCTCCATTGAAGTCAATGGACTCAGCCACCATGTTTTGAAAGGTGTCTACGTTCATAAGGTTTTGAAACTAGTGACACTATTAGAAATACATTGCAAAGTAAGGTAGCCTATACTAATAGTTTTTTTTCTTTTTGAGGGGCCACAGGGAGGAGGCCGAGGAGGTGGAGGAAATTTGAACGCCGACATCTCAACAACAGAGACACAGTCAGCTAAGATTGAGGACAGGCCATAGATAGATAAAAAATCACATCTGTGTGAACTGAGTGGTGCAACTCCCCTCTCCCCCTGCCTCTCTCTCTCTCTCTCTCTCTCTCTGTAATTAGCACTAGGCAACAGTGCAACACTATCTCTCTCTCTCTGTTTCTGGCACAACAGCACCACTTTTGCCCCTACTGGTACTCATAGCCACACACATAGCCACACACATAGGTTAACACATAGGTTAACACAGGAACACGGACATTGCTGTTCCTTGGAGTGGTTGCAACACTCAAAAAATATAGACGCCTCAATGGCCGCTGCAGTTCATTGGAGCGACGTGTCTCAAATGAAGGCAGGAAGACAAGCAGAAGTGCAGTGCAGAAGCCTATTTTTCTGACAATGTCATGACAATACAATACAAAACAAGACAAACAAACAAACAAAAACAACATTAACCCTATTAATACAACAATACAGGGGGGATTACTAAGAGAAAACCTTTCCATGGAAAAAGGTGCGTTTCAGTAGGAGTTTTGTCCCCTCGGCCATCATATGTTGAACAGACTGTGAAGACAAATATCCTTCGGGATAATAAAGATTATTAATAATAACACAAAGTTTTCTGCAGCTTTCTTATTTAGAAGAGATGAAGGCATTTGCTGAAGGCACGCTGCTGCGTGAGAGTGAGGGGAGATGACATGGAGAGAGACAGCTGATTTAAAGGGACAAAATGAATTGCTGATAGAGAATGAAGGGGTGATTATATATTAAACCTTCTGCCGTCCCTGTCTGAATGAACTATCGCTGCGCTGGATTTGTCTTCTTGCTCTGAATTCATTCATGTAATATAGTATGGCCTTGATGCCGATTGATACTGTCCTGTACTCAAATCTATCCAATCAATCAACAGCAACTCAAATGATCATTCATTTATTATAATTAGCGATTGTGAACAAAAACAAAACAAAACTCTTTTTTAATCAGCTGCCAAAAGAGGAAGCCAATTTGACTGATTAAAAACGCCAACATTACATTTATGATGGACTTCCTGTTATGTCTGCCTCACATCCCTGCTTATGGGCAGGCACATCATTGAGTGTTTTTTTGTTTTTTTCTGCTCTCGACATTCCTCTCAAATATTCCATTTGTTCCTTTTAATAACTGCATTTCCCCTCTCCTGTTATTTCCCCCCGTTCTCTGTTCATAACCATGTCTTCGGCAGCAGCAGCAGCAGTACTGGGCCTGATTTCTGTGAGATGAGAGATTACGGTGATTAGAAAAACCTAAACATCCGTCTCAGGCACCATTCATAGAATGTGTTTTTCCACATTGTGCACATTGTCTCTGAGAAATAGAGAGGCCTTCTGTCGCAGCCTGGCCAGGCCCTTTATGGTACACTGACACATAATTCCCCCTGGGCTCGCAATAACGCTGGGGCCCCACAGAGACAAAATGAAGACGACGCGAAAGGACTACAAAATAATTTAAAAAAAAATGGAGCAACAAGAAACATATTTCTTTCAACTCCTTTGGGGGAGAAGCGGGGGCTTGTAAATACCAATCTGCCACCTCTGACAAAACAGAGCGGCGGCATCAAACTCATCCATTGTCACTGCCTCGCTTCACTGGCTGTCTCGACTGTTTTCTCCTGCTCAAATCACCCTTCCAACACCACCACCACCACCATCTCCACCTTTAACTGCACCACCCACCCCCCCCCCCCCCCCTACAGCCCTGCCACCTCCACCTCAACCCCCACCTCAAGCTTGAGCCGTCCGGCACCGGTCAATAAATCTATCCCGGGGATCGATGTCAGCAAATCACTAAAAGTTATCAGCTGAAGCTCTGCCAAATCTGCAAACACAATCACTATGTAAATCCATCTATACTCCACAGTCCTGACAAAGACCGCCTGCGATGGGAGGCCAGGTGCTTTTTAAGCAGAGCTGGTTTTCTCTGTCTGGCAGCTATAGCTCTGACTGTCGAATAGAAATGGAGCAGACCACATTGGCAGCTCTGGCTGCTTACTGGACTACAGCACGTTAAACGTAGATCTACAAAACCCACTTCTCCACTCGCCAGTTCAGTGTTAGAAGACAAAAATCACCACGATAAAAACGAGATGATTAGGATGATTTTCCTTCAAGTTTTCTTCCGTTTTCTTAAACCACTTAAGACCCTATACTTAGTTGACCGATTTCCACAAGGTCCCCTCACTTTTTCTAAAATATATTCTCCAAATAGCTCTGCCATTTTCACCAAATGTTAGCCCTGGAATATGCTAGGGTTCAAGTGCTTAATGATGAAACCGTGGCAGTATTATTTAATTTCTTATTTTACATGAAATCCGCCATATGCTGGTCATTTATATGCCGACACTGAACCCTGATGGTGACATCTGTGCTTCTGTCCGTCATGAGGCTGCTACCCCCCCCCCCCCCCCCCCCCCCTAGTCTAGACCCCCCCTTCAACATTGCCGTGGGCCTTCCCCTTCTCCCACCATATCTCTCTCTCTCTCTCTCTCTCTCTCTCTCTCTCTCCATCCCTCCCCTACCCCCCTCCCTCCCTCTCTCTGTGCTGGACAGCATTTTCAAACACAGGCGTGCTCCGGGAGAAAGGGAACTCAGTGATGAAATTGAGGTAGGCAGTTGGTCCTTCAGCCCCAGGGTCATTATTTAAAAAGTGACAGAGACTCCAGTGAGCAGCGAACATGGAGGGGGGGGGGGGGGTACTAAAGGTGTGAAGATGGGGAGGGTGGGGAAGGAAAGAGAGAGAGAGAGAGAGAAGAGAAGACAGACAGTTTGTGCATGTGTGCGTGCGTGTTGCATGGTTTGTTGCTGTGTGCCATGCAGTACAGGTGTGTTGTCCAGTGAGGGCAGAGAGCGAAAGAAAGTGAATGACAAAAGGGGAATGTTGTTGGGCAGGTGCATTGTCCAGCGGGGGGGGGGGGGGGTAGAGAGAGAGAGAGAGAGAGAGAGAGAGAGAGAGAGAGAGAGAGACAGGAGTGCAGGGAGACAAATGAATCCAGCAGGCATTTGGTACACACCGGAGATTGCTTATCGATCCGGATCGCAGTATTCAGGGCGGGCAGGGAGAGGCCTGAGAATTTTCTGAGGGAGTTAATAACCTGGTAGCTCAGCTGTCTTGTCCAATTCACCCAAGGCAGAGGCCTAATCAGCCCTGGATTCCCTTTTCTGTCTGAGGGAGGGAGGGACGGACAGAGGGAGGGAGGGAGGGGTGGTTCAGCTAGTCACCCGTCCCCTCCCTTTCAGGTCTGCCCCCCCCCCCCCCCCCCAAACTCACTTCCAGTCCGTCGGAGCTCTGAGAGTGATTGAAATGACAGCCTATAGAAAGAGGCTAATCAAATTGTTTATTATCAGTCTGAATCAATATGTATGGATTGTTAAAACATCAAAGTCAGCCCCCTTTGGAAAAGTAATAGTCACGGGCCAGGCCGGCCGGCCGCCCGGCGGCTGTATAGCGACCACATCAGCATCAGCAGCTGCTGCTCTCAGCGGAGACGAGAGGAGGAGGAGGCGGAGAAAGAGAGAGAGGAGGATTGTGTGGCGGGTGGCATGCAGCCTCGCTCTAGTTTAAAGCCACTTTCACTCTTACTTAAGTCCCGCTGACCTGCTGGGGTCACGTGGCTGAAGGTAGATTAAAAAAATAAATAAATACATACATAAATAAATAAAAAGGGGTGCCTGAGAGCTGCCTGCATAACCCTTAACACACTACACCCAAGTCTGCCCTCCAGCTAGTCCAAAGCACACCTGTCCTATGTGGATGAAAATGATAAACAATTGAAGCCAAGTGAAGGAAATGAGCCACTGCTGTCCTGGGGGTAAAGTCCCCTATCAGCCCCCATGCTCTGCTCCCAGCAATATTTTGGACTACTGGCCATTGGTTTATTTCAACAAATTAAATATTTTACACCAGTCCCGCCTTTTTAGCTCCAAATCTGGCTTCTCTCTCTGTTTTGTTTGGGGGGGGGGGGTTGCAAATGAGGTCAGGCTGATGAATGAGTCAAGCGAGGGGATCAAATTGCTTTCAGATGGACATTGTAGTTGGACGCAGGCTCCAAGACAAGCTGGCATGGAAGATTGATGGATAAGCCATTGTCCATCCATTGGGGCCTGTGCATGACACCTGACGTTTGGCTGGGGTCTCTCTCTCTCTCTCTCTCTCTCTGTCTCTGTCTCTCTCTCTCTAGTACAAGCCATGTCACGGCCTGATAGAATGATTAGACCCCTGAATGATATCTTATTCTGGGGTGCTCCATCTTGAGCAGTTTACTGCCAGAGGAACATTGAGACAGATCACACCATCTACCAGCGTCTGGTCAAACAGAGCTGCCATATGCCACAGAGTCACAGACTGCAAGTTAAAATAAAGAAAAGAAAATGCTTCTAAACTACCGGGTTAGTAATTCATTTCTTCATGCATCCCTCTGTGAAACATGTGGTCAGGCCGCAACCAGGAGCACTCTCTCTGAAGTCTTATTTAAAGGAACTAAAACATGCCTTTTAAAACAGATTTAAACAGATATAAATATTTAATATCATATTGTTTATGTCCCTCAAACGTATTGCTAATGGCTTGAGCCTAAATCACCACTCTGATATAACCAGTCCATGTAATTTCTGTTTGGCTTCTACAGTTTTAGCTGTAGTACCACAATGTCCTGATGTGGTGGGGGTGCTGTGTATGCAAATATTTTTCTCCGCCACACCCTCATCCCAACTACTCCCCTCCCACTGACTAATTATAATAAGGTCCCCCCCCCCCCCCCCTCCCCTGCCACAGTCTCCAAAGATGAAATGCAAACTTGTAACTGAAGGTGGGGAGGGATTAGGCCTATACAAAGTAGGGAGATGCTGATGACATCACGAGTAGCACCAAAATCTGTTGGCCTGTTCTGAGACCAATGTACATAAAACACAAATATGATGAGAAAGCCTGACTGTTTAATATTGGCTATTTGTGGGGATAGAAGACTCGTAGGGGAGCCCAAAACACACAACAAATGGGAAAAGTGTCATTCGGGTATACATCACCCCAATTCTTCCCTCAGCTCCCCGTTACAGGTTTAAATTTTAAATGATAATGGGTTTTTTTTAAAGTCCTTTAATGGGTAGGCACCCATGTAGATATCTGAGCTTCTACCTCCAACAACCCTACAAGGGGTTTGAGGTCTACTGACCATTCATTTCTTCTGACCCCACAAACAAGGCTGAAGACAACATCATTTTCCTGTGGAAGGATCTTTCACCCCGTGTTAGAGTGTCTGTCTATCATTATGTGTAATACCCGAGTGGATCAGAGAAGACCCGTACTACTGTGTAGTCACGTGACGCGCTGCACTAATGAAAAAGAAACCAATGAAGTGTTGTTTAACTTGTGCAATGTTTTAGGCTCGTTTACAACAACAACAAAGTTGAGCTATGCAATGCATGCGTAGGCTACTGCAAAGCAAGCTGATTATTTGTGTTTTACATTGATTTTAATGTAAAACACTGGCGTACAATCATGGATTCCTCGTCAGGTCTTTAAAATCTAGGAAATAAACAGATCTCAGAACAAATCGGGTCCATAAGTAAAGAAAGAAAGTTCGTCTCAGAAAATTTGAATTTGCCTCTGGGGGCAGGCCTCAAAAGAATGTGTATAAAAGGATGTTGCCCGTTTGGCCAGCCCTCAGCCCTCCACTTCCTGTGTTGCCACTGTGTTTTCATTCCCACTATCAACAATGTATAAACATTCTGAATGGCCTTGCTGACAGATTCGGTAGCGCAGCTCAAAGGCTACAGTAGTTATTGAGAGATTAAATTGTCACAGATCCACTCGGGCTCAGTGCCGTCATTTGAAAGATCTCGGAATGGGTCAGAATCGGATCAAATTTCACAGGTCTATTTCAGTTTCTGGACCATTTTTTGGTACCCGTGAAGAATTGTAATTTTGAGACTGAGGGCTGTATTTTGCATGTCTTAAGTACCAGGTCTTATTCCCTAACTTGAGTAAACTAAAGACCTGGAGGCGTGACCAATGCCATTTGGCTATTCTGAGTGTCCAAAGAGCATTGACCACGCCTCCAGGTCTTTAGTTTACTCAAGTTAGGGAATAAGACCTGGTACTTAAGACACGCAAAATGCAGCCCTGAGAGTTGATGTTTCCGTTAGGCAACGTGTCTATATGTTGCCAATTGTCTGTTGTTGTACTTAAAATTTGTTTACTGAGTGTACAAGTTCTAATTGTGCTCTATAAATAAAGTGGACACCACGACACAGGAATCAAACCTGTGATCTGAACTATAATGTAGGTCTACCTCTAGGCCACAGTGCCATCTTAATTTTGCCTCTTATTCTTTCTGCCGATCATGTCTAGCCTGCTCAGATTACCAATTCTACACGGCCTCTTCAAAACGGATGCTAATCGACATCACTCACACACTCCGTCCTAATTGGATGTCCACTCAACTCCTTATCATGGTCCCCATTACAGGCCACAGACATCACTCACCCTACAAATTTGTTCTATGATTTTGTTCTCGCTTTTATAGCCATGATAAAGGCCAGAGGCACCATATTGATCTTTTTATTTATTTATTTTTTAAATCCAGGCTCAAGAAATTATGTTTGCCTGTTCAATAATTGGTCTAATAACCATGAAGCAAAAAAAAAATCGAAAGGAAAAAAAGGACAAAAACTAAAATGCATCTGGGCTTGAGACCATTAGCATCCTCTATTATCTAATGAAGACTTTGTGGACAGGACAGGACTTGGCGAATCATGGTAAAATTGGTCTAGAGCTGTTTGCTGACTGTTGATATAGGCCTAAAGAGGGAGGGCGAGGTGAAGAAGCATTTTGTTGATTCTGAGGGAGGCAGAAAAGGCCAAAACGTCAATCAAATGATTGTATATGAAGCCAGTGTGTGAAACTTTTCACTTCCTTTTGAAGATCTTTTACAGAAGGTAAAGCTATCCAAACCTGAAACATATCTACTTGCATTTGAGAACATTTACTCAAGTACAATCTTTTTTATATCCCACGATTTTGTAACCCATTTTTCACCCCTGTGTCAATCATCTAATGTGATCCTGGGCTCTACACACCCTCCGCCAACCTGGGGAGAGCAACGGGCTTAACTCATGCTTCCTTCATGCTTGAGTGTCCAAGTTGTTCCTTTACACCTGACAGGGGGGAGTTTCCCTGGTTAGACGTAGCGCGTGGAAGGAGCACGTTATTCCAACCAGTTCCTTTCCCCTCCATCAGGCGCCCCGGCTGGCTAGGGGGAGGCAGTTTAGAGACCAGGATTACTGCATGTTTTTGTGAGGGTACATACCCTAGGGGACACGGGGAGAACATGCAAACTCCACACAGAAAGGCCCTTTCGCCAACCCCGCCTTAGGGTATGGGCACTGATGACGCGGAGGAGGAAACACGCCGCCAGCACCCACAACGCCCCGAGCGGGAATCGAACCCAGGACCTTCTAGCTGTGAGGCGACAGCACTACCAACTGAGCCACCGTGCCCCAACTCAAGTACAATCTTGGAGTATTTCAAATGTTCAATACATTTATTCTACTCCACTATATCTCAGAAGCAAATATTGCAATTTCTTTACTCCACTACAATAATTTGAAAAATGTAGTTACTAGTAACTTTATAGATTTTGATTATAATTACAAAACATACACTATCCATTCAGCCCTATACATTTTGGCCATTTGAATATAGCTGATCTACAAGCTCACTATTTTCAAAAGATTTGTAGACATTTTATACATCTGCATAATTATTAATGAGTACATTCTACTTTTGGTACTTTAAGTACATTTTGATACCAATACTTTAGCGCTTCTAAATGTACTAAAACAGTCGGACAAGCGCTCGAACATGCACTGCCCCCGTGACTGTCAGACCAATAATAGTGTCCCAATTGAAACATACATTAAACCGTGATCAGCAACGCGGGGCCGTGATCGGCCGTAAATAATGCTTGTTTTGATTAGAATCTGAATTTGGGATTAAGTATGCGAGATAAAATCATGTAAAATATCAACACAAAGCGGCGTGGATGGCCGTGGCCATCTTGATTTTTCAGGTCCACGCCCTGTTTTCATCGAGCTAGCCTTCCTGAGCTAATCAAAAGTAGCTTGGGACTGTGACCAACCATGATCAAATAGGCCTAAAAACCTTAAAAGACGGAGATCTCCGTCCATGGCAATGAACCGATGGATTTGAAAAGACGGTGATTCCGTCCATGGCAGTCAATGTGTTTTAAATTCCGGCAACAATGTCGTTTTTAAAAACTCTGTTTATGCGTCCCCGTGTGGACAAGATAAACTGATTTTGGCTGGCTCCGCCACTCCACCACAAGTTCAAAAACGAAAACGCTACATTTATTAAAAAAAAAAAACCTGTGTGGATGTGTATGAAGCTTTAAACTGAAAGAAGTGTCCGTTTGTAAATTAATTCTGGGAAGTGACCTGCCGAACACAGGCCATCTACAACCTACAGTATCTATGGAAGTGTTACAATAATGCCTGTGTTACTCAAAGTTGCAAATAATTTATATAATTTTATGAAATCATTAACTCTATTTAAATATAGGCCTATAGCATCCCTATGGGCATGTCATAATAGTTTAGCAGTCTGTGAAAATACGCATACATTGGATGAAAACAGCAGATGTACAAGAGCACAGTATGTATTTAGTTCTTGTAGATGGACTAGGAAACTTAAAGGGAGGGATCTGGGTGACCCCGGTCAATGTAGGGATTAAGTGGTAAATTAAACTCCTTTAGTTGTTAAAGTGTAGTTCAACAATGTGCCAGTAAAGTAGCTTCTCCTGGTTAACATGGCGTCTCTGTCGGGTGGAAACCTCATGTCTAAAACTGTTAACTTTTCAGGTTTCACGTTTCAAGTTTGTGTATCTGCTACTTTTGCTACTTTTGTGTCACACTGTATAGTTATGATCAAGAAGGGCATCAATTTATGGAGATAAGAGCTTACTCTCTCTCTCTGAGCCAGACTATCTTGTGGCGTTGATGGCAGGGTAACAGTATGGCTTCTTGTCAAAGCAGCACTTGTTCAGCCACCACCTTCCTCTCCATGTCTTTACATGACGCGGGTCTCTAATTAAAGACTGCATGCACCAATATAACCCCATCAAACCAAATCCCACACCCGCCCTAGGCCAAGCCAAGACCAAAGTCTCTCTTCCTCTTTCTTTCGCTCTCTCCCCCGCTCCCCTTATTCCCTATCAGCCCTACATCCACAATTAGGCCCTCCACGGCGAGCCAAGGCGCTGCATTATTGATGGAGTGGAACGCTTGATTGGAACTCTTTACACGGCTCCGGAACAGAACAGTCGCTCCATTGTCATTAAACACCACTTAAACTGAGTCAAAACATACCAGCTGGACACGCTTCCTAAACATCCGGGTTATGATGTGGGGAGGGGTTGAGGAAGTGTGTGTGTGTGTGTGTGTGGTAGTTGTGGTGGGGCTGGGGGTACAACTGGATTGAATATCGATGCAGTGTGCAATACCTCACGCCAACGTAGACGGGGGCTGCGTACGCAACAAGTACCTGTGGGCGTGTAAAACGAGTCGTACTGGATGACTTAACCACTTAAGCCCAATGTACTTTGTTTAACGATTGGTGAAAACTGATACATTTTTTTTTTAATAAAATTAAAATCTTCAGCTACAGTATGCCAAGTATGCAGGTTGATGTGCCAACGCCCAGCAACACACATGTAAGAGATAGAAAAAGCTTAGTGAAGCGTGGCAATGTCAACGCCCCATATGATGAGACGATTAAATGGTTTTAAATTATATCAACCCTTAAACCAGGAAATATGTGTACTGGCATCAAAGGCCAGTTAAAGTGTATTGCCGGCCCACAGTCAATCAGCTGTGGCCCGGCACACAGATAATGCATTACTTTACTTTAAATCAAAAGCCCTTCTAATGGGAACAGCATGTCATATACAAATGTCATATACAGTACAAACATTGGGGCTCGCAGAGAACAACAGGCTTGTTGTAGATGTGCAAGAGAGGGCTTTGAGAAGGACGTTTGAGTGTGTGCACAGTATACTGTGTGTGAGTCTACATACACACACATTGTGGTGTGTGTGTGTGTGTGTGTGTGTGTGTGTGTGTGTGTGTGTGTGTGTGTGTGTGTGTGCACTGTGCAGATACAGTAGTTTGATTGATTGAATACAAAACTGTTAACCGTACAGGTAGTAGGCCTACAGTAAAAGGTTAGCTGTATGCTAAAAGGATAACACAGTTGAACTTGTTTTCAGTGTGGTCCTTTGCACTCAATTCATCATTAATAATACAAACAATACAATACAAAACATATTAGAATAAATCTCAGTAGAGCCATAAGGTATATTTACAGAGAAAGTAAGGGTGGGGGGCAGAGGATTCTACTATCAAGGTGTTAAACTATAATTATACATTCAGTTGTATTTTCATTGTCATCCATTCGTTGAGGTTATAGTTTTGAGTTTGGGTATAGGCCAGGGAGTCTAGAACCTAGGCCATTCCACATTATGTGTGTATAATAATGCCTATAGGAGAGAGAAGGGTGATTGCTCCGTGCAAGTTCCTCTGCTCCGACCTCCACAATATATAATTAGCCCTAATTAATACACACTCAACGTCTGATAACATTGTGGCTGAGGGTGGATCTCCTTAAGAGACTTAATCCAGCTAGAAGATTGCCCCACTACTCTCTCCATACGGCCGCATCACAATCAAAGCTATCAGACAAGGTCTCTGGTGGACTCATTAGTGAAATGCACAGCGGCGGGGGTCTCGGCTAAGGGCCGACCCCCCTGTACACCCCCCCCCCCCTCTCCCCACACACTGACCTGAGTGGTCAGGGGGATGCTCCTGTTATTATACTGTTGATTAAGCTCTACTGATGGACACCTTGACTGGTGTGGTCAGAGATTTGATTAATCACTTTCCAGACTGTCTGGCTACGGGTCTGGTATGCGTGTGTGTGTGTGTGTGTGTGTATGTGAATTATGTATATGGTGGAGTGCGTGCGTGTGTGTGTGTGTGTGTGTGTGTGTGTGTGTGTGTGTGTGTGTGTGTGTGTGTGTGTGTGTGTGTGTGTGTGTGTGTGTGTGTGTGTGTGTGTGTGTGCGTGCGTGCGTAAGCATGGGTAAGCCTATGTATGTATAGAGTCCGGAAGTCCTGACATCACTCGTTCTTGAGTCATGGAAGTAATTTCTCTACAGAGAATAACATCGAGTCATCTTAGAAAAGTCTCATATAAGAATTGTGGTCCAAACAAATTGCACCAGTGCTATTGTCGGGGTCGGGGAGGTGGCTCTGTAACATTTACGATGACTGAGCGACATGTGGGACTCGCCCTCAAAGTTTATATAAAGCTACACTGATGTATAGGATACATGTGTGCACTGTGCAATTATTCATGCCAGAGGAGACGAGTAGGAGAATAAGAGAATAGAGAATAAGTAAGAGAGGGGGTGTGTGTGTGTGTGTGTGTGTGTGTGTGTGTGTGTGTGTGTGTGTGTCGCACGCACACACGCTCGTGGTTGAGGTCTCTTCTTACCCCAGAACAGGGGTCAGATATCAGGGCCAAAGGTGATCAGTAGCTACCCAATGAACATTATCCAGCATAAAGAATGTTGTGGCTTATGTTTTACAGTACACACAACACCAAACATGACCTTATACAAGCACTATGAAATACACCTGACCCAAGCAACTATACCACCGCACAAACATAAGTCAGCATGCAATGGCCTGTCAGGA
Source organism: Protomyctophum bolini (assembly GCF_963924005.1). Classification (NCBI taxonomy): domain Eukaryota; kingdom Metazoa; phylum Chordata; class Actinopteri; order Myctophiformes; family Myctophidae; genus Protomyctophum; species Protomyctophum bolini. Next base: position 16,413,885 of record NC_137862.1, on the reverse strand, counting down.
AATTAGAGACACTAAGGCACATGCTGTACATTGACGATAGCTATGATATACAGTACTGGTACAATCGACCCTCATTCACCTTCCCTATTATGCTTCTAATTTTGTAAGTAAGCGAAAAGTGAAAATCATGACCTGAAAAAAGGGGGGGAAGAATTCAAGTTCAGCCATTGATGTACTTGATCAGAATTCAGAATACTGTACATCTACACTGTGAAATCACTGTACAAATGTGTACACACACTATGTACACGCTGTAGTTAAATCACCTTGACAGTGTTGATGTGCAACCGGCACGATAAAATACCCAGTGTTAGTTTAACTCTGTAAAAGTGTATACAAATGGACCCAAAAGGGGTCTCCATGATGCTTACACTTTCACAGTCCAATGAACAGTGAGGATTGTTGACTGCGTCGACTGGGGTAAAGATCGCTGAGCCATGTACAAAGCGCCTCAAAGTAGGAACTCTCGCCATGTCCCTGCATTAATAACGGCCTGCTATGTTATCATTATGAGCACCTCAACGTGCCCAGGCCTCCGCTTCATGGCCCCTCTAATAGCTCACTGGTCAAGGGTGATTTATCTGATAAACTGCTTTTGTGTTCCATCCTGCCTGAGAGAGATGGCTTAAGCACCCCCCCCCCCTCCCATAATGCGCTTTATAAATACAAAAACAAATGGTTGCCTGGGGAGGAGGAGTGTTTGTGTGTGCGTGTGTGTGTGCGTGTATGTGCGTGCGTGCGTGCGTGGGTGGGTATATGCGGCTAGGCGGGAGGGTTGGTGGGTGCGGGGGGTTGTTGAATCGTATCTCTTGCGTCTTAAGGGAGTCCGGAAAAGCTCCGGGTTATAACTCCTCCATCACCTTCCCCACGCCTCGCTCCTTCATGCATTACTCGGGATGTACCCGCAAATTACAGCCCGCCGACCATTAGTTCTTTTCAGGGTTAATATTGATGCAGATATCATTCCTATCCGCCGTGTCATTTATTTGAAATACTATGTGCGAGGAGTAGCTCCGGCAGTGAATCAAATCAATTGATAGAGCAGTTAGCCTCGCAAGGCCCCGGCAGCCCCGCGAGCCGCTGAGCGAGCATGAAATATTATGGAGATTGTTCTTTAAAGTGATCTCTTCATCATCATTTGTCTGCAGCCCCGGCGATCCGATCCCCCCGCCTCCCGCGCGCCCGTCACCACTTCCCCTCTCGGGCGACCAGCTGTCATAACTCAATCAGCCGGATAATGCTGGGTGCACAAGCTACCCCCGCCGCCGCCACACGGAAACCCCCCGCCCTCTCTCCCCCTCTTTACCGCCACTGCCACACATGTCAAGGAGCATCCGGAGAGTCGCTCATCATCGGCGCTGATGGCCCTCCTCTCTGGGGCCCGCTTGTTTGTGTCACTTCCTATGTGTGGGGCCGCTAGTTCATGTCACCCTCTACAGTATAGGGGAGGGCACGCCTGCGTGCTTTATTTCATGTTCGACTGCGCGCAAAGGAGCAGAGGTGTGCAGGGTTCGCACCCTTTGCAGGGGGGGGGTGGTTGAGGGGGGTGACAGTGCTGCTGCTCAACGTTATGACAGCCAGTTGAACCGGCTGCTCCGCCGCGTGCTGTAAGTGGATATGATGGCTGAGGTGGTGTTTTTCCCCTTTTTTTATGGCACTCTCCACAGTCTGTTAGCGTGGCTGTAAGAGGGCTCGGGGGGGGAGTGGCTGTTTTTTATTTCTTTACTGCCCATAAATGGAGCGGTGCGCATATTTTCTGAGTCATTAGGAAGACGGTGCAGGGGAGATGCATGCAGCAGCACATCCATACTAGGCTCCCGGGCCATTTACTGTTATATAGAAAAGAAAAAAAGAAGAATCAGTCGCAGTGGTCTCTCATCGTGCACCACATTCTTAGAGCGATCCCGAGTCCTTTGCCTGTCCTCATGCTTGTCACCGAGGAGACGAGGGCGCATCTTCAGTGACAGCAGTGCCCAGAGGATAGGCTACTACACAGTACACACAGGGGCCCCCAGAGGAAAAAGCTGCATTATTAATTGCCAGGATACCAGGATCCGCGAGCCGCCCCCGTCATGCCATCCTGATCAGTGCCTCATCGTCGACTAATATTACATCAGTCAACGACTTTGCAGGTATTGCCGCGGCGAAGCCACTTACATACCGTGTGCCCATTGCATTACCAAAGTGATACCGAGAGGTTGATACTGAGAGGGTGCCGCATAGGTCTAGGCACGCAGATACCCTTGACCCTTGTACCTGTGGCTGACGACATTGTCAAGGTTAGAGCATACGTTTGGAAAAGTGTCTCGAATACACTGGTGTTCGTGTTACTTGGGGTAATACATCACAGCAAAGCCACATAAATGCTCATGTGCTCTATCCGCATCACCACATTAAGGACGATATTGAGAGGCAACCAACTAGGTCTAAGTATACGGATACTTTGTCCCGTTGACTTGTGGGCACTGTCGTCATGTCCGTGAGGATGTATGTCATGTATGTTAATGTGAGAATGTGCACTCTATGTTTGAGAAAGAGTCACTTGAGCAAACTGGCGTTCCCATTACTCACTGTGACGAGTAAGGCCACTTCCACAGTTAATCCAGTTGCATTGCCAAAATAACGCTGATACTGGGATTGGCTTGAACTAGGCTCTCAAATACTGCGACTCTTGTGCACTGTAAAATGTAGTTTTAGTTTAGCTCTGAGAGTCTCAGGGACAAATTCATGTACATCTGAGCAATGTATATGCCCTGGACGGCTAAGAGCAATTTGAGCTGGAAAGTTGCATAGAATTAACGTCTGATTTAGGCGCAGGGATGCCTTCTAGCCGCATTTCTGCATTTAAAGCAGTTAAAAGGTGCAGTGGACTTCATGGTGGGATTTGGAGCACTCAACCCTAACCCTCAAGAATAAACAGAAATAGTACATTAAGTGATGGGGGGCTGCGGTGGTTCAGGGGTAGAGTGGCTGGATGGTAACCGCAAGGTTGCCAGTTCGAACCCGTGCTCCCCCAGATTTAGTGTCGAAGTGTCCTTGAGCACGACAATGAACCCCGAATTGCTCCTGATGTGCAGGTTGGTGCCTTGCATGGTTTCTGCCGCCATCGGTGTATGAATGTGTGTGTGAATGTAATGCACAAGCTATGTAAAGTGCCTTGGATAAAGGCTCTATATAAATGCACCATTTACCATTTACCATTTAAGTGATGTCGCCTTCACTGACTTGATTGATCAATTGATCGATGAACAGATCACCAAAACATTTGGAGGGACACAGTACAACTCAAATAAATACAATCAAGTCACATAAACTCAACAGGAAAAGAGCTCTGTATTAAAGATAACTTCAATATGCATTAGTTCATTAGCTCTACATTTCTGGATTCTGGAATTGTCCTGAAAACTGGCACCATTGAATGTGGGATGCTATTATAGATTCTATAGGGATGTGCCGATGAGACATTTTGGGCGATATCGATATCCGATATAAGTATTTACTGTTGATAACTGATATTACCGATGTCGATATGATCACATTCTGTATTAAAGAATTATAATAATTTTGTCCATTCTGAAAACTACTGTACATGTAACAGGGTATCTGCACTGCAGGCAAGTCAGATTTAACTTTAATACCTTAATATTATGAGCTTGTAGATCTGTTAAAGCTGTTATTTTGGGCTTGTTTATCGAACTGATTAATTAATCGGACCGATGCCGATTAATCAAAAAACAACTCAAATCGGCCGATACCGATGTGTGTTTGCCGATTAATGTCCCATCATTAATTATATTTATTCATAGTGTGGCCTCAAGTTGCAAGGTGATTGATGTGCCGGATGTGAAGTTGGGAACACTGTGTGAGGTTCAAGGTCGCCTTTGATTTCCTAGAATAACTATGTGACTGCATGCCTAAACTATAGTAGGGGTGTCCGATCAGGTTTTTTGGGACTGATCCTGATAACTGATTATTTTTCTCATGATCTGCTGATACAGATGCTGATACCGATCTTGTGCGTAAGGGGAACATATTTCCAAAATGATTATATGTCAAAAACCCCATGTCAAAACTGTTGCAGTGTGTGTGTGTGGGGGGGGAAGGGGAGAAGGTTTAGGCCTGTCACAAAGTCACAATCTGCCGACAGATTCAGTAGATTACTCAGGAACTGACATGGAGTATATATATGTAAGCACACAGAGGTCACAGCGGCTGCCCCACCCACCACCTGGGTGAAGAAAGTAATGCGGATTAACTTAGAGGGGACAAGACCCAGTGGCCGGCCTAAGAAGACCTGGCAGATGATGGTGTCGGCTGACATGAAAGCGACATGAATCGTTTCCGGTGGAACAAATCCATATTGAGATTCCAGTCCAACCCAGCGGTGCCTGGAAAGTGGACTTTAAACCGATGATGATTTCCTTCTACCAGCCAGAGTATACCAACGGGATCCATCACCTATGGTATGAAATAGCTGCAGCATAGTCCCAACTATCAATACATAAATAACGCATAACGCAACCCACAAAAAACTCAACCTGGAATTGCAAACCCTGCCTGCACAAACATCCCTGCTTCCACGTCGCTCATGAATTATGACTGATTATGTCATTTTGACATGTTTGTGGGCGTGACCTTTGATCATTTCTACCCACCCGTTACAGTAATCAGCTGTTTGTGGTAGCCTAGTGATTATCTCTGCCAAGCTTCATGAGCATCCACCATCCACCCATTCATCACAATTATCCAATTATAATATTTTGTTCAGGCACCATTGATACTGTTGACATTTCCCATGTCAAGTAGTATGATAAGAAAGTATGCTTAGTTAAAATGCCCATCAACGAGTATAAACTCCAGAAACCCCCAGACCCAGATATGAAGAGGCATGGCCTACTGTAGATATTATTATAACATCAAGTGTACTGTACAGAGGAAATTAACATAGTGTTTTACGACGACAAAGATGTAATGTATGGATTGTCAACAAGTGACTGAGCAGCTTGGCAGAGGCCGTGACATCTGCATGAGTTTCAGTCAAAAGTGAACAGTTTTTACTTTTCATTGCTTCAGAATGCGACTAGTAGCTCTCTGTGTGACTCATACTCTCTCAGCAGCAGCTGGATAACATTCCACTCAGCCTCTGATTGGGACAGGTATAGACGCAAAAGGGCACATAGCTTCTCACCGCAATTTTCCACAGATTCAGCAAAAAAAATATTTTATGGTGCAGTTTCCCCCCCCCCCCCCCCTTTTTCTTAACTCACCAAACAATGTGCACCGTTTTGTAGCTTTATGCACATGTGGATTCTGCTTCTTTTTTCTACGCTTTGGTTATTAATCTTACAGATATTGCTCTGGCGGAGGAGGAGGAGAGAGAAAGGAAAGGCTGCATAACAGCTTTGGAGGTTCACCTACAGTAGATTCAGAGTCTGAAGTTTAATTTCAGTGTTTGACTTTTTTAATATCCACCCTTCGTGGTCCAAGTCTCTCTCTCTCTCTCTATCTATCTCTATCTCTGGTGTGTGTGGTGCTGGGGTGTGCATGGCTCTGTAGTACAGCCTCTCTCACTGTGTGTGTGTGTGTGTGTGTGTGTGTGTGTGTGTGTGTGTGTGTGTGTGTGTGTGTGTGTGTGTGACAACAAGCATACACTCACTCACACACACGAACTTACATGACCCACATCCGAGTCAAAAGTCCACACCCATGCTTCCATGTCGCCCCACCATCACCACCAGCCCCCCTTTCTAATCCCACACCTACGCAGTTTGGTTCAAGCACCGCCCACTCCTCTCTACTCCCCTCCCCTTCCTCTGTCTTTTCATTCATGAATACTCCGCCTCCCAGTCACCCCTCCTCTCTCTCTCTCTCTCTCTCTCTCTGTGCAGTGTGTCACAGCCAGTGGTCACAGCGTGCAGCTGTTTCATTTTAGGGACCGGGGGCAGGGATGGGGGAGTGGGGGGCTTCCAGAGCCACCAGACATACACTCTGAGCCAATATACAAAAGAGGGAAAAAAGGAAAACACCCCACACTCGATCCTTGTCCGGAGCGCTCTGGCAAGTTTAACTACGGAGCCTCTTGGTTGTTGTAAGAGATTTAATGAATTCCTTTCTTCAAAAGTTTTCATAATGCTCTCTGGTCCCTCTCGCTTGTTATTTCCCCCCAGAGCCAATTTGTTGATCTCTCGTTGCTGAAATATGGCATTCAGGGTAATGGTCTGCTGCAAAGCAGCTCAAGTGTTTAATAAACTTTACTGTGTCTGGGTCTGAGGACCACCTCCTACCAAGTTACAGACACGCATGGAGGAAGTGGAGCCTAGCGACCGAGCAGCATCTGCTAACAAGAAAACGAGTTGCGGGCCAAATAGACCAATAACGTCATTCGAAACACTTTTTTAAAGAGCAAAAAAAAACTCTGCAAAAACCGCCTCTTACTGGAGCCCGTTCAGGAACATCAACGAGAACACAATGGTATCAGCGATACGAGGCGGCCTGGCAGAGACCGCTGTGGGCCAATATGCGTCCCAGCTGCGGGCGCATGCAAGCCTGGCAGGGTTTTCGCGGCCTCAGACAGTGGGTGCTCTGTGGTGGAGGTCTGCGTCACGCCATCAGAATGCAACGGCAGAGTGCTGTGGGTCCTGAGAAAACGGAGCCCACAGCACGGCATTATCAGCCCGGGGCTCGATAACAGACGTGGAAACTGTGAGGCCAGCAGGAAAGACCTGCATGGATACTTCCCAGGCCCCGGGCCGCACTGTTCAATTCTCATGACCAATAACTTCCCTTTAAAACAGCGATTATACAACCTGGGGGGCCGGGGGCCCACTGGTGGGTCACGAGGGTATTGCAAGTGGGACCTGAGGCCGATTCTATGAATGCCTTCTATATACAGTATGACAGATGCTTTCCCGGTTTTAATGGGGAAAAAATAATAACGTAAAAAAAAAAAAAGGTAGTCCGTGGTCAAGATTTTCAAGTGGGCTGTGATCCAGAAAAGGCTGGGAACTAGTGCTGCCTTAAGCATTGCAGAGCTTCATCTTAAGTTAAGATGAGGCTCTGCAACGCCATGTGTTTACAGTCTTTGCTGGCAAGCCTTCTTATATAAAGCTATGTGTGTGTGAGTGTGAGTGTGTGTGCGTGTGCATGTTAGGACACTCAGAGGGCATATCATATGAGGCTATAGTCAAATATGAGGAATGAGCTCACCTGGACAGATGTTCACTTGTTTGGTAATAGGACTGAACCTTTCACACGACACCTATAGACCAAAGACAAAAGCAAATGGTTGTTTCTTTAGCCACATGAAACCTAGAAGTGTTGTAGATCAGGTATTTTAAGCGAAGAGAATTTGTGTGCAGGGGGAGTACAGTCAACACATGATATATACTGTATAGGCTCAAGTGGTTAATTAGCATTGGGATTGATTGTTTCCCCTCTAATACTAGAAAAATAAATGACCTTAAGTTGATTAGATAATATTTCAAAGATAGACGAGCCACTGAGCCTATATGTAAAAACCTTGGCTTGCCGATTTACTTTTAATGTAATGTTCTCCATGATTTAATAAAGCCATACATTATGTCTTGATTTTTTCGTCCCCGTTATGAAAACTGATGGATTAGTCTCACCGGTGCTCAACACAACAGGCAAGATGGTAAAATGATTTTTTTTTAAAGACAATCAATAATTGATCGGAGGACGATCATTCGGTTTCCCCAGGTCGTCCCACTGACCCTCCCCGCCATGTTGCCTCACACATAGCCTCGCGTTGCCAGACTGTTGCCTCTCACAATTATCAAATGCTTCCGTCATACAGTCTGGAGCAACGGAAGATATATTTTTGTGAACAGAAATGATAAATAGATTACTCGGATTTGGTGAGGTGTATAGTTCCAGACTCTATATAGCATTCGGAGATTGTGGAATAGTTGTCCTCTGTGTACCTCACACATGACGTTACTTCCACACACGCATGCACGCTCACGTGTAATTAATAACATGTACCACCAACCCCCGCCCCTCCCAACAAAAAAAGACATTAGCTTGTTGAGAGGAGCTGAACAAAGCCCTCGTCTCTCTGTCTCAGGGGTTTAGGTTAGAGGAGTACAGATGTTATTCGGGTCAAATAAATAAGTGGTGATTCAGGGCTGGTCCCTCCCTCTCTCTCTCTCTCTCTCTCTCTGACATCCAGTCCTCTGCCAGCAGCCACCTGTTGCTTTCTTCTGCTTCTATAAATGCTGCAGGAGGAGGAAGTCCTCTCATGTGGAACTGAGCGACGACGGGCCCCACACACATGCGAGCACACACACACATCCACTCACTCTGTGGAACTGTAATGGCTTAAATGAAATTGTATGCGGCCTCAGAGACGTCATCCAGGCCCTTTAACTTGTCCCAGAATTATGCGGAGAGAGAGAGAGAGAGAGAGAGAGAGAGAGAGAGAGAGAGAGAGAGAGAGAGAGAAAGAGCTTTCTCCTTCCGTAAAGTGGCCAGATGCTAAGGCCATCAGGTGCCTAAGTGAACAGAAAGGCAAGTGATTCAGAGGGCTGGTACTGTGAGGTAGTAAAGAAATAGAAATGAGTAAATCAACCAAATCTGTAAAAAAATATTTTTTTGGTATCAAAGGTCACTGTTCATCTCAAACATTTTTAATGACGTGACCGAACTGTCTCACCATCACTGGCGCAAGCAGCAAACTTTGTACCAATAACTTCGGATTATTTAAAATGCCCTTTGAATCAAACCTAATTAAACGCGGGGCAATTACCAGAAGTGAAATTAGCAACATTTAAATGCTTTCCATTTACTTGATTAAAGTTAGATGACGCGGGCGAGATAAGCTGCGACCAATACTGGTAGAGATGAAAGCAATAGCTCCACATATTGGGTGTCAGGTGATGGTTGGGCACACGGGGGCGCGCACACACACACACACACACACACACACACACACACACACACACACACACACACGCACGCACGTCGCACGCAAATACACACACACACACACACACACACGAGAATGGGGTCATGAAAAAAAATAGAACCACAGGTAAATAAATGAAGAGTGATGAGTGATGTCACATCCTCCTGGTTGGGCAGGGCAGTGGGTATCATGTAAACCTCAAAGCTCTCTCCTCGGCTTTAGAGTGTCGTATGTTGCCATACTGGGTCCCCACACAGATACACTGGGCTTTCGGTTACAACCGACATAGAGAAATCCAGTCTGCTAGGACACCCAGCTCTGCTTTCTGAGGCCGGAACATAGATTATGGGATGACTGTCCTGTCCTGTCCTGTCCTGTCCTGTCGTACTGTACATCTAGAAGCATTGTGATTTATGGTATACACTCAGAACCGATTCCTTTATGTATGACACAGACCCATACGGTACATACGTACAGTATGTACAGGATGACGCAGACCCATACGGTACATGTATACAGTATGTGACTCATTAGCGAGGCGTTAGCAAGCGTCCAGTGTTGTCGCTTTTGTTAACTCGTCGCACTGGGAGCGATTTACGGTGTATGTCGTCCAAATGAACCAGTAGCGGGAGTATATGTATGTGCGCCCCGTCGGGGGAGAGAGGAGCATGAGAGACTGGTCTGGTGTGTTATTAACCCTGGCCTGCCTAGGCTGTGGCTTTGGTGCTTCTGGGGGCAACGTACTAAAGCTACCACCGGCTGCGGAAACAGTCAGGCATCTGTCACTTCTCCCCAAACCCCTCCTCTTTCTCCTCCTCCTCCCAACAACTTACATCCACCCTGAGGAAAGAAAAGCAGGTCCCTGGGTCCCCCTGGCCTTATTCACAGCAGATGTCATAAAAGGAGTCCCGAGGCATTCGTCCAATCAGTAACATTTAGCCATGCCGCTCCTGCTAACAAATAATTAGCTCAAATGGACCCCGTGTTTCTTCCTTTCTCTCCTCCCCTCTTCCCCTTTCAAGCACCGATATGAATAATGAGGCAGGGGGGTTAACGGCAGGTCACCCGGAGCTCCCTATCTGCCATGTTATTTATTCAGTGGAATGAGAAATTGATCACATTATTGCGTTAAGAGGGACCTGATTCGTTATAATCAGCCTGGTATTGGCAGCCCAGGGGCCTGGAGGCTTGTGGCCATTGCATTAGGAATGCTCCGGCAGCCATAGGTCAAAACCGCTCAGGCCATTTTACAACTTCATGTCACCTCTGTGACCTTTTGATGACCACTTTACAAAATGGAGGGCCGGATAAAGACAAAGGACAAGCAATATCGGGGAGTGCAATATTAGTCACCTGTGTAAGCACCAATGCATCTTTTCGCCAACATGCTGCTAAGGTGTTTAGGGATGTGTTGAAGTGCTTAAGCGAGTGAAAATAAGAATACGGTATGCTATATATATATATATATATATATATATATTTATTTATTTTTTAGAGAGAGAGAGAGAGAATATTAGAAACCATTACATTCTATAACGCCTAATTGCAGAGCAGCTGATTTTGGTGCATGTGAGACAAGATGCTAAGGCTTATAAGACAGTCCAGTGGGCTGATGTTCAACATAGGGCCAGGATCACCACAGACATAAAGTAGTCTTTCAGGCCTTTCAAATTAATTACATAGTCATTCATTTGAACATTTGCCTCCAAACAACTCAGTGACATTTTTCCAACTGAATGACACAGACCATCACACACACACACACACACACACACACACACACACACACACACACACACACACACACACACACACACACACACACACACACACACACACACACACACACACACACACACACACACACACACACACACACACACACACACACACACACACACACACACACACACACAGTTACATCACCCCAGCTCATTAATCAAACGTGTTGCCCCGTTCTTGTTTGCTCTGGGCCAGAACATATTTGTTTATGCTTGTTGATTTAACCATAACGCCTCAGCACAGCAAAATGTCCTTGGATCTCAAATTAATCTTCAACAAGGCCGTGTCATTTTTCTTTTCATCGACCGACAAGCCACCCACTTTGTTTTTTTAGATCAGACTGACCTGCTCTCCACTTTATCAGCCGTATCCAAGGCTGCTAAAACAGAGGTTGACAGTTGCATTACATATAGTACAGTACTGCACTAGTATACTCTCTACTTCCACTGGTGTGTCCAATATTTTCTTCCTTATTTACTAGTTGCTTTAGAGAAGGGAGTACAATATATGATGTCATCATGACTATGACAGTGGGTGATGAATTTGCATAGTTAAGATTCCAAGCTTATGCAAACGCAACATCTAATAATAATTCAGTGTCAGAATCAGAATAATCTTTAGTCACATCACAGGTTTATACAGGCATAAAACAATGGGTGAAATTAGTTTGTGAATAGCTCCATTGTGTTTTCATTGTTTCCAGTAAGGAGAAAAAGAAAGAAAAAAGCAGGAATAAAATAAAATAAACAAGGTTATCTAGTACATATTTACACATAGCATTATGTACATGAGGTGGTAGTTATAGGTGATGAGCATATCAGCTGGTGTAGCATGTACTGTTGATAACAGAGACATTAAGCTGTCTATAAGTTATGGTATAGTTAGTTAGGTATAATCCAGAGGTACTGTAGGTCCATGAGGAAAGCAAAGGTCCAAGGCTAGCCTCATCATGACAGGCGGTGAATACAACCAAGAACTTGAGTATTATAAGACCCACATTTATTTGTATTATTAAATATAGTTTCTTGACTGGTGCTGGACTAATATTATTCTAAACTGCCACCCTTATTTCAATTAAAAGTGTAGGTACAAGCTTGTAACAAGCCCCTCAACACGATGCCCACAAGGGGCAGCATTTCCCATCAGGGACCTCTCCAGGCAAGCAGTACAGGTCTCCAGTTCCTTTTCTAGCTCTGGGCAACATCCTTCACTCCACCGCCCCACAAAAACATCTGCATTTAAATTATTCCTCTTCCTGAGTCTTGAACAGAATCGGTCTCTAAAAAACAACAACAGTAAGAATCCCATTTTACATAGCTGTGCTTAAATATGTGTGTGCAATAATTCAGTGATACCGGTAGCATGCACATACTGTAGACTGTGTAAAATAACATTATTCACACACAAGCAGATACCTGAAGGAACAATATTCTTCAGCTTTCACACATGGTGGTGCAAAGACTAATGCATTCTTCTTCATCTCAAGGCTAATAAGCAAACTTCATAAAACAAATAAGTAAAATTGCCACCCAAATTTAAATTTGCTTTTATTTTTCTTGCATTCTGCAATACAAATATTATTGATAGAAATTCAAGCCATGACTGTCCTTATTAGTGAAACACCATTTTATTTGATAGAAAGGTAACTTTTCTTTTCTACCACAGATTTCAACCTGGTATCCACTGCACAAGTGCTGAAATTGTTTACATTGAGGTAATGTAACCGGCCTGCTTGCTTGGGGGATGAATCGAATCGAATTGAATTGAGTATTAACTACTCTTAAATACTCTACCACACAGATTGGACATAATTACATTTTATGCATTAAAAAAACTATACAACTAGGTTTATTTGTCACTCACTTATTCTGTACAAGTGTTGGCATGCTCCACATGCCAACACTTATTTTTACTGTTACTGTATGCAGAGTTCTTTTTGTAAAATAAAATAAAAACCTAAAACCTAAAAACAAACAGGGGGGGACATTTTCTTAACATCGGATCTTAAGCCCCATTATACGTTGTCGTGCAACAGATAGCAAGAATAGCAGATGTGCAAGCTTACAACGCGTTGCATTTTTTTAATTAACTATTTCATTTCATTAATTAATTTCATTCATTAATTCAAAATAATTAAATCTGATTCAGACTCAAATTGATTCAGTTATGAAATACAGAGATCCCTCCATCCACCCAGCAAATGGAACCATCCGGATACATGATCCCTGTAAAGCAGGGAGCCAGCCTTTCTCCTCACACACACATACCGTCTCTGACTGTCGGATGGAAACATCAGAAGTTTTCTTTACAGTGAAGCCCAGCGCGAAATAACTTGTATTTCTGTTACTTTTGATGCTTTTGTGTGACACTATAGAATATGAACATAGGAGGTTTCTGCCCGACAGCAACAATACAATGGAAGAAGCACTTACTGCCAGTTACTGGTTAATCATTAACCAATAACAGATCCTGTCTTGTCCTAGGCTGTTCAACTTGCACCACACTAAACTACACTACTAATGGAGCTGCAAATAACCATTCATTTCATCATCAATTAAAGCTGTCACTTTCTTTTCATTGATTTTATTCTCATGACACATTGTCCGAACGCAAAACTGACATCTGAAAAATATTACGCATTTTCAGGATGTCAGTTTTGGGTTTCGGACAATATTAATTAATTTCACTTTAAAAACACTACTCTGGCTTTTGTGTAGCCTACTCTGCAGAACTTTTTGTTTATTTGTTTTTGGTATTAGTTTAATCACATTGAATTTTAAACTCAATTTGAATCATGTTAAGGCTCATGTTACATAAATAAAATAAATGTAAAAATCAAAGTATCTGGAAAAAAACACGATCACTGTTGACAATAGGTCAATATCAGTCACCAGAACCAGTGTGTTTTCAATTAGTCTAATACATATTTGTATCAAGTGACATTCTGGGGTGCACACAAAAGCCAGCGCAGAATGACCCTTTAATCCAATGTACTGTAGTGTAGCTGCAGGCCCCTCACACTACACTACCCTAAGACTGTGAATATATTGGCATGATGAAAGTAAAAAAATAACCAGTCAAAAACTGAACAGAGCAAAAATACGAAAATAAGAAATTCCATACAAAGCTGAACACAACTATAAAAAGGTGATCAGCTTTCCTAGTTAACGTAACCAACATCCTGTTCTCCTAATGAGCCGCCAACAGCTAGCCTCCTCACTCAGCCCTGTAAGAGAATCGCCTCTCTGACACGGCAAAAAAAAGAGAAAAACTGCAGGTACCCATGTAAACAATCCCCTTCACTCGTCACGCTGCTTGAAACTTGTTTAAAAATGTCTCAGCGTCACGCTGGAACGTTTACACAGGCGATTGTACACGCAGAATTAATCTTACAGGCTTACAATTAAGACATTGAGGAATTTGCCTTGACATGGGATGAGGCTGGGCGACCTGGTTCTCTACCCTCCACGGTAGCCTGGGAGAACGTGTGTGTGTACATAAACCTCCTGTGGTTACACAAACGCTGTAAACTGTATAACTACAGCTTTGGCCTCGTTCATAAGCTGTTTACCATGTCGATAAATCATTGTGTCCCTGGAGCAACAGGTAATGGCTATAGGTGGCTAAAAATACTGGGGGTTAGCAAAAGAAACCTTGACAGGATGTATTTCAAATCACGGTGACAAAACAAAATTATGCAAATGTTTCTATTTTCTTTGTTATCCCATTGAGACCTGAGGCTGATTCTACAAATGCCTTCTAAATCAGTAGTTTTCACACTTTTAATAATATTATTTCAATAATGTTAAAAAATAGCAGATGATTAAGCTCACTGAACTTGAATACGGTATTTGTAATTTCTGAATAGCCAACGCAAAAATCTAAAATGACACAGATGTGTTAATGCTGGAGTTATGTGCCAACTGACCATCTGAGGGACATTGGTAAAGGTTTCAACATACAGCCATTTGTTGGAATTTAATTGTATTTTGTGTTCTTTACCAGACTGCTGATGAACATTACAGTTTAGCAGATAAAATTGATCTCATGCTACAGCTGCCTGGTTACAATAAGAACACAACACGCTGCCTATACTCGCCAAAAGGTTGAATAAGGAAATTCAGACACTTTTTTACAAAATGAATAAAGTATCTAACTCTACACATACCGATTGCCTCTGCGCGACCATTTCCAAAAGCATTCGTTAAAAGGAGTAGTTCACCCAAAAACAATAATTATTTAGAATCAATTACACAGCCAATCATTATTTTAATAATAATTAAAATTATTAAAAGCCTGGGTATTGGCTCAAGACAAAAACTAAAACATGTCCATGAATTCAAGGCTTCATGGGGTGCGTAATTGATAGAAAATAAGACATTTTTGGGGTGAACTAAACCCTTAAAGGGTGCTTTGCTGTGTACACCAGCAATATAGGAGTTCAGTATTGTAAATATTTTTATAGTAACCAGTAACCTGTGTACTGTGGCTGTGCAATAAGTTCCGAAAGGAAAACAAATTAGTTTGAACTTGAAGCAAATGCACATTGTGTGGCATCTCAGCAGCAAAGACTTGGACTTTCAGAACACTTTATCTATAAATGAACAATATATGAAACTATGCTGTTAGTATTCCACAATACTGGAACATTACGTTGGTTTCCATCCATTACAGCACCTGCACTGTAGCCTGGCTAATAAGCCAGACTCAAATCACACTGTTGTGTAATCCGCCGGCAGGCAATCTTTTTTGCCAACGGCTGATTCGGTCTGGCTTATTAGCCAGGCTACCTTCACTGCACCCTCAACCCATAAGGGGTTAACGGTGGCATCGAACGTCATCTTGCATTGTGTGACTGCATGACCACTTTTTTATCCCCAACTTCCTACGGCTTCTAAAAAAAATAAGAATTAAGAAAGAATTGAGGAGAAGGGGTGTGGATATGCCAGGGCTATATCCCCAGACAGACTACGTTTTTTGTTATTTTTTGCTTTTATATGCCAGTGAAAAGACTTGACAGGTCCTTAGAAAGGATAGCACTCCTACTAGAGGAGGGAGCAGATTACAGTGGCACATTCCTCAAGTCACTGCAGTCTGCTCGTCAGACCCGTGCCACATTCCTCACCGCTGCAAGTTAAGTGTTCGCTCCATATGCGCTTCAAAAGGAGCGCTGTGATGCTGCCTGTGCCACATGTCACCCCTGATGGATGAGTCCAAAAACATTTTAAAACGGAGTTACGGGTATATCATATGCCGTCGGGCGGAATAACCATGTATGTTAAAGCCCTGGTTTATACTTCATCATGATGACAAGGTCACGCAATAGTAGCGAAATAGCCGATCTACACACTAACCCTGTTTTTGAAACATTTGGAAAAAGTTTGCCAAAAAAATAGTGACACCAGGTTTAAGTGGTTACGTTTAACTGCGGGTTAAACCCACGGTATTTAACCAATGAAAAGTACTAACAATGGCTTGTGACTAAATAATACCTAAGGATTAATTGAAACACCGGTTATTTTGAATAATGGCTGTAAACAAACAAGGTTTCTATCAAGCAGTTCATTTTTAAATGTTGCTGAATATCTACAATCCTGGATGATTACATTACAAAGCAATATTGCTTACAAGTGTGATCCTAGAAAGACCAAGTGGCGTGATGAGAGGAAGAACAGGAATAGAAGGGAACTTCAACGGTAAATCACTGGCTGTATTAATGGCAATAATATTGTAATATTGCAGTTATGCTAATATGAATGCATTTGTGTTGCCCACACACACACACACACACACACACACACCAACTTGTCTGCTCAGCTTCACACGATATGTGTATTATGTATTATGCATGTTATTAAGCGTGTGTGAAGTTGCATAGATACACCTGTGTCTAATTACAGTATGCACATACAACAGTATCACATCGCTGTCTCTTCAGTCCACGTCTCCACTTACACAGCTGCAGAGGAGTGGCACCCGCTGTGACAGAAGCCAGCGCCTTCATGACGCTGCACTTCTCCGTCACAGGGGGTGACAGGGGCGGGTCAATTTGTTTCTCCAAGGCCTTCCTCAATTCACCTTTATTAACCCCCCCCCCCCCCAACGTAGGATCAATGATGCTTGACCCAGATCAACACAATGTCAGTCAAGTAGCTCGGCTCGGATGCAGTGACATCAAATGAAGAGATGTAATTCTGAAAAGCCATACTACTGTATGCCTATTTTCTCCCAGAATGTTGAAGATTTGTCTGTGAAGCACTACCTTTTTTTCTTTTTGTAAATCACCCGCAATTTAACCACATGAACATAATCCCTATTCTGGGCATGTCATTATAGGCGAACATTCTGTGAAAAAAGGCAAATATTCGGTGAAAATAGTTGCTATACAAGCCAACAGCGGTTCGCATTGCAACGCGTTGTGGGATTGTAGATGGGCTCTTTACGGATAAGATATTTGGAGTATAGGGGAAAACATGGGGGCAAAGTACAGAACCTGCGAGATCCAGGTCAGCAAAGTATTTAGGATTTGTTCATTATATTTTGTGCAACTGAGTATTTCATAACAGTATGCGTACTTGGGAAACTTATTTCGTAATCTAGCATGTCTCTTCCAATGAACAAGTGACATTACCTCCAGCCCCCAGTAAGCAGCAACAGCCATGCCTGCCTGTTGTGTGTAGGTTTTTACACAGTAGTAACATTGTAAGGTCACCCTGTAGCAGCCCACACAGTCTGGCAACCCTACGGCAACATCTGAGTAAAAAGATATTTAGTCCCGTTTACTGCAGAGCACTGCCTTGTGAAGCTGGAGCCAGGCTGCGAGTGAAGGACAGAGTGAAGAGTGGAAAAAGTACTACATTTCTTGACTTAAAGGGACACTTGTATACACAGGGACACAGGTATACAACGGGTAGTGCATAGCCGGGTGGGGGGCAAGGATCTTTAACTTTCATCGTTACCGACTCGGTGCTCTACAGCCGGGGCACCGGTCTAGTACTTAAGGTGCGGTGCCTTGTCACTGCGGTGTGACAAGGCACACATGTCAAGGCTTGCCCGTTATTGGGATCTTGTGAAAACCACACATTACCGTGATATAATGGTATATACACTAAAAGTAATTAATTTAACTTTAATTTACTATCATGGCATCAGTACCATTATGATTATATTTTCACCTACTTTTGCCTATTTTTGAACTAGCGAAGATAGGCAATCTACACGATCCCTGATAGACTGGCTATTTTGGTTATGAATATAAGGTGTGCCTTGAGAATTACCTGTAGTCAAAAGGTTTGAAGACCACTGGTTCAGACCCCACACAAACACACACACACACACACGGTGAAATGTCATGCGTCATACACCAGGATGATACTGTAAAACAGACTTATTTCACTCTACACAAATCAACTGAGCTTTTAGATTGACTATGTTTGACGAACGTTCCCCCCAGAATAGGGATGCTGGGGTTTCAAGTGGTTAACAAAAGTGGCATTTTAAGTTTAGCATATTTGGATTTATTTATTAGCAATTATTTTTGCCACAATAATTGTGACGTGTAATTTTCATATCGTTCCATCCCTAGTATCCAAGCATGATATTGATATTTTATTATGAAATTATATTTTAAATGACCTCATATTCTTTTAAGCCCAGGATTACAAGAGTTGCAAAAACACAAGCCTAAAAGTGCTCACACACACACACACACACACACACACACACACACACACACACACACACACACACACACACACACACACACACACACACACACACACACACACACACACACACACACACACACACACACACACACACACACACACACACACACACACACACACACACACACACACACACACGCTTCCTCATAATGCATGATATCACTGACAAACTATGTAAGTGGAAATGACTGCTTTTACATTTTTGGTCATGGACCCTCATTGGTGGCACACGGCCCCCTTTGTCAGGCTGGGATTATCGCCAGCGAGCGTTTCAACAAAAGGAAATGCTTGTGGCGCTACAGTAACAGAAGGCTAAAATCAACCGTGTGATGATTGGGGTGACACATTTGTTTGGCCGTAATGAAAATAAGCCCATTGACTGCGTATTCAGTCACAGAGCCGGGCCCTCCCACACCCACATCCTGTCTCTTTATCCGTCATGGACGAGGCAGACAGATAGAGGCTCGGGGGGTGTTATGGGAAACAGCCAGTATAGGCCAGAGGGATCTATGAGCCTGTCACTTTGCATATCGTCCCTGGCGGGTGGAAACCTCATACAGTATGTCCATAACTGTTACTTTAACATATCTACAGTGTCAGAACCGGGTGTAGAGCTTGTGGATCTGCTACTTTCGATGCTTGTGTGTGGCGCTGTAGTGTGTGTGTGTGTGTGTGTGTGTGTGTGTGTGTGTGTGTGAGATATGGGGGTTCATATACAGAAACACTGAATATGGACTAGACAGTATGAGGTTTCTGCCCAACAGCAATGATATGGCAGTGATGTGTATCAGACTATAGGGCTGCAACTATCCATTATTTTCATAGTGAATATTCTACAATTTATTTTGTTGAATAATCAAATGCGTGTTTTTAATCAACAAATGTTTGATAGACGTTTTATAATCGATTGAAATCAAGTATTACTTATCACTTGAGCCCTAATTACTACTTTGGTGTACAATTTTATCATGCAAAAAATAAGAGCTCACAATGTGTCACAGGACAAATACAAATGATTTGCATTAAATTGGATTTGGATGAAATTAAATCAATTAGTTTATTATGTGTTGCAACCCAACTGATCGTGTATGACGATTGACGAACCTGCCAAATGCTAGCACCACTGACCCCCATCTCACCAATATACGTACACTAAACCAATGTGTTTTCAATGATCTTTTCTTCACACGTTTACTTCATTGAGAAATGATAGAGGAGCTGATGTGTTGTGGTGATTACACCTTTCTCATTCTATGCAACATCAGTGAACATGCTGAGCGCTAATGAGGATTTTGGCAAAATCATAAAACCCATTAAAAGCGGGAAAACGTTCAGCGTTGTATCACTTTGTGAGCTTGTAGATCGTCTATTTTTTTTAAATGCGGAAAATGTGTGCATATCTTAATTTGAATATTAATATTTTTTTAAAGCATTTTCTTCTGCTTCTGGGGGACCCTGGTCCCTTTGACATGGGGGTCAGTGGTCAAATACATATAAGTTGACATAAATCACCAGTCAGTGATGTTCATATAATTTATTCGTCATGCCCCGGGGTATCACTGCAATGATTTCACTTGTGAAACTGTAAGGCAAGTTCAATAATATAGTAAGTTGGTATTAGTACATCACAGTGAAAGTTCCTCATCAGCTTCACCTAAAAAAACGCATGGTACATTTTGTCAGACGGCAGAAATGAACAATGCACGTATTAAAAGGCCTTTTTGGGCCTCCTCCCCTTCCGTATCAATGTTCTGTTGTTGTGATAAGGCAGAGGACCACACCACAGCCACAGTGATAAACAGCAGGGTGATCTGGGCTGATGGTAAAACCAGGGCCTGTTCAAGCCTTTTGATCCTGGGATAGCGGTTCTGACTCACCCGCCTGCTCTGTGTGTTTGAACCACACACACACACACACACACACACACTGTGAGAAAGGCCGTACAGGAAACCTGGCTTTAACATCCCGCAGGGCAGAGTGGATGACTTCAGACTAGCTGTATCCATCAGAGAGAGAGGCCGGCAGACAGACATCTCCCCCTCCCTGTCTGCCCCCAAAGCCCTGGGCTCAGTGTGGACAAACCCCTGGCACACACAGGATTCAGATCCGTGTTCAAACGATGCACATGTTCACAGCGCCGCTGAGAGCTTTGGTAGTTGCACGCAGCTGTTGCTCAAGGGCCCCTAAAGTGGCTCGGAGAACAGGATAAAAACCAACAGCTTCTGTTGTCTATGTGAGAACTCTCCAACCCTGCTAATTAATGAAGCATGCACACACAGATAAGGGTCCATTCAGGGACTCGCAACAAAACGCCTTCCCACAGTATCGGGCTTGTCAATGCACTTTTTATGATTTGATCAGCTTTGTACTTGACCACATCATCCATGATTTTCTTTGGGGAAATGTTCAGAACAAATCAAAAAATGTGACGTGTGGGCACTCATCTTGGGACTACTTTTACATGCATATACAGTAGGTACTAAGGGGTGTAGCGATATATTTTAACAGCGCTACGATACGTATCACGACACATGGTTGGCGATACGATACAGTAACTATTTACCAAATAAATTAAATTTGTGTGAAACAGGTTTTTTACAGAATACACAGCGATATTGAATGGAAAAGTAATTAAACCCCTCCTTTTCATTTTTCTTCTTAAAATTGCTAAATACAACGCAAGTACTCAGTATTTATTGATACAATAGATTATTTGCAAGGCAAAACGATGCATTACCCATTGTTTGAATTGCAAAGCGACACGATACAATACAAATGATACAATTTGTTGGTGTTTACATATCGATATACTATGATTCTTGAAATAAAAATAGATTTTTCAATGCAGTTACTATATTGTTAGCACCTAGTAGGTAATTTACACGTGTGGTAGTATACTTTATACACACACACAAATACCCTACATTTTCATTTTAAAATAGGACAGCTATAGGAAAAAATAAACACAGACATTTGCTCTGGTTCGCATAACTGTCTCTCCAACACCGTGCTCTCTCAACCACATCTCTGGAGCCGTGCTTGGCCCCTATTCCCTGTGACGTAGTGCACTGTGTGTGTGTGTGTGTGTGTGTGTGTGTGTGTGTGTGTGTGTGTGTGTGTGTGTGTGTGTGAGTGAGAGAGAGAGAGAGAGACAGAGAGACACACAGAACCTCCCTCCCCTCCCTCCTTGCCTTGTGGCACGCCGGCCCCCTCAGCTCCATGTGTGACAGTAATTTTACACAGGCAAGGCCCTGGGTCCCCGAGGTGGTCCATTAGGGTTCAGGTGAGGTTAATTACAGAGGATTGTTAAGGCTGCCGCTGTGCCACGCGGGAAGGTGTGGGCGGGGAGGGCTTTTTGCCGCCTGCAACGCTGATCCGTGTGCGACATGACTCCGCGGGTGTTGGTCAGCAGATTTACACCCGGCACCTACAAGTGCCAATCACTCACTGGAACAACCCCAAATTAGCCCCGGCTCACAACAACGCGGCACAGCCGGGGGAAACTAGCGGAGCTTGTCATTAGGTACGGGGTGTTTGGAATTACCATACAACTAACCGTGCAATTCCCCAATGTGATACTTGTAACATGGAAATAAGTCCTGAAACTGCCCTTTTCAATAAACCCACTTAGATTTAGGGAAGCATTCCGCATTTACACAAAGAGAAGCTCCTAATTTTCAGGTTATATATATCCTACTGTAGGCTATCGGTGGTCGGAGGAGAGCCAACATTCTTTGACGCCAAGAAATAAAAACAAGAGCAAGTCAGTCTGCAGTGTTTGAGTAAAGATGAGATTATAATGGATTAAAGGGGATTTTTGCAATGCAAATGAAAGCAGCTCAAATCAATATGGCCTGTTCTACTCAATATACAAACTAATTAAGAGGTAATACAATCAAACAGAATAAAATAGATTGTGCGGCTTGCTCGGAAAGAAATCCAATCAAACCTTTTTTATTTGAAAAGATAAAATCTAAAGTGATCTTTCTTTGTACGATGAATGACCGCGGCTTTGTGTCCATTTAATAAAGGAAACTTGTCTTAAGAGGTTACACTCCTTGTGCATATTCTAATCAATATGAATTACATAGGGTTTTATCTATGTTATCTGCTCCAGACAGCTAAGCTAATTAATGTTTTATCGAGTGTTTTAACTCAATTATTTTCCAAAGTCAAAGAAAGGTTCAACACAATTTTCTATCAGTCAGCCGGTATGAGTTTAGTTCAGTTGAAAAGATGGTACATGTATTGCACTAGTGTTAACATGTAACGTGTTCCAAAAAGGAAGGAATTGGTGAGGCTGTGCGTGTGCGTGTGTGTGTGTTACGTACAGCGCCCGCCTATGCAAATGCACATGCATGGCGGCGGCAGAACTTTGTTCTCGCACCTTTGTTTCCATTTGGCATAGCTTCTGATCTGCCAAGTATAAAGTTAGGACAACCCCCCTTTGCTTCCCTCGTGCTTCATTCCAGCTGATTGCTCATTTTCTAATGCTAATGACTCATAGGCCGGCGCGCACGTGTGTGTGCGTGTGTGCGTGTGTGCGTGCGCGTGTGCGTGTGTGTGTGTGTGAGGGGGGGACTAGAGGGGCAGGGGGGACTAGAGTTTCTCCCCTGTCAGCTGGCCACTGTGGCCGTGGGACGGATCTAATGGTCTCTGACAGGAGGGAACCGATCTCATTCAGAGGGGGGATTTGATATGTGGCGTTGAGCGTGGTGACCCTCAATGGACATATTAATGGCCGTTATCATTCACAGACTTTTCTCTGCCATTCATAAAGACCCCGACTCCCTCCCCCTTTTCTGTCGGATGCTGCTGCACCGGTGCTGGTTAAATTTTTATTTTAGATAATATAAGAACGAAATGACTTATGGATGAGGTGGCAGCGTATTGTTTTCGCTGCCTTTTTAGATTACATATCAAACGTGCCAAAGTGGCTCAGCTTCTGCTCTTGGTGTGTGTGTGTGTGTGTGTGTGTGTGTGTGTGTGTGTGTGTGTGTGTGTGTGTTTTAAATGTAAAACGGCGAGAGCCAACGGTAAATCATAACTTGGTGGGTGTTGTTTACAGATCAATTACAAGCACACGCTGGCAGGAGACTGTGGCGCGAGAGACACGCTGTAAATGAATTCACGGCGCTGAAACGATGAAGAACGTTTCGACGATTCTTCCGAAACACATTTAGTGCCTCTCACTTCCCTCCATGTGCTTACTCAAAGTGAAATACAAGTTTGAAGTGCTACTCAAATATCAAAGTTCTTGCAATCCGCGGTGTAAATCAAATTACATGCCGTACCGGTTAAAAGAAGCTGATGAATGAACTGTAAATTAAAATGTTGTGGTCGGCTAAGGAAGCGGCGGCATGAATTTAAATGGTCATCCCATCAACGTCAGACTACTTTCATGAAGTCTGGAGGAATGGCATTGGTGTCTAAAGGAGGGAGCAGAAAGTAAGCTACAACCAACATGTGGACGCCTTTGAATAAACAAGGTTTAAAAAAGGAGAGCCCAGCATGCTGCGCAGAACAGAACAGCCACAATTAAATGTCTAGGGCAGGATGTTCATCAGTGTGTGGTTTTCGAAAAAATCCCAAACAAATCTAGCCTCTCCACTATAAATGGGAGAACTCAGTGCCCAGAGTCATATCTGAACATACACTCGTCCATGTGTGGCCCAATGAAGGCCCTGCTCTGAGTATAACAAAACCGCATAACTGTTATGATTTATTTATACTTTATCGTACAATAGCCGATCTACAAGCTCACAATGCGTCGGATCACAACGTTTTGTGGGCTTGTAGATCAGCTATTTTCGGCGCACCGCAAAGCATATACGAGCACTGTAGCACCCTAGCCTCATACCTGGCTAAGTTATCTGTCAGAGGCCTGCAGGATGCCCACCTCCAAAGAAAAGCAAACAGAACATGCAATGTTTGAAAGTTCACAAAACTCATATCCATCAACGATCAAAGCAAGCATATTCATCATGGCCAAATAAAGTTCCACATGATGCTGGACAATTCTTCATGCCGGCGGTGTTTCTCTTTGAATTAAGCTAAACAAGATAGACTAAATGACAATGTTGAGGTCAAAGCAAACATTTAACAGAGTGTGTGTGTGTGTATGTGTATGTGTATGTGTATGTGTATGTGTATGTGTATGTGTATGTGTGTGTGTGTGTGTGTGTGTGTCATGTGTGTGTGTGTGTGTGTGTGTGTGTGTGTGTGTGCGCACGCGCGCGTGTCAGTCACAACATAAAGTATGTATATTTACTCTCGTCTCTCGAGGCATACTTTTGACTGTCACAATTTTCGAATGCTTCCGCCTAACAGTATCCGAAACACAGAAATTCAAGCAGATGTCCCACCTTCCCCCCTCTTCCGTTCCGCATAAAAGCAATCCTACAGTACATCAAATTAATCGAAGCCTGTATATAGCAGTGGTCGGCAACCTTTTGGACACAAAGTGCAATGGTGTTTAAAGCGACACTTCACCCTTTTTGTAAACAAATATATGTTAATGATGTTTAGAGATTTAGAACACTTTCCTGGGGATATTTTAGATTTTAGCAGTGTCCATGATGTCATGGACACTGGGCTCACTTCCTTCCTGGACTACAATTCCCATAATGCTTTGGTGCACTGCTCCTCCTTATGGATAGGGGGAGAGCTGTCTTACTGAGACAACATGTAGTCCAGGAAGTAAGTGAGCCCAGTGTCCAAGAGATCATGGACACTGCTAAAATTTAGACCCCAGGAAAGTGTTCTAAAATCAAATCCCCCCCAATCAACATTGCATTTAATTATGACACCACATCAAAAACTAAATATTTCCAATATAACGTATCATATGTTCTTTCACACCAGGACATTGTCATAATAATTAGAGTCGGGGAATAACCCACCTGTGTCCCAGATTCTTCCCTAGGCAGAGTTCAGAGTTGTCTACACCTGCTATTACTGTAGATTAATGCTGTAGAATAGATTACCGTTGCACACTAGTAGGCCAGTTATGGCCTACCAGTGTGCGTACTGTCGACCGCTACAAACTGTCAAATCTCAGCTTCTCTGTGAAGGAACGTTTGAAATGTTGAATTATTAGGTTTAGCTATTTGCTATCTACCTACTTTATGCATGTAAAAAAGTAGTATTATGAAGAATGGTACAAGTTTCTATCTATAAAATAAATACAGTTTTATCGATTTAGAATTATTCTGGATCCCTTTTTAGTTTCTCAAAGAAAAATAGATCAATATCCGATGAATAAAAATGTATATAAACTGAAATAAAATATGTTATCACGTATACAGTATAATTATTTAATTGCTTTAAATGTACTTAATCTTGGACTATAGTGATATTAATATTAAATGCCTCTGTATGTATATGTCATTTGTAAATTGATTAGCGGTATACTGTGGTTACTTTGCACCACTTTTGATGCGTATGCACCGTCTGAGCATATGACGTCAGGGTATAACTGGTATAACTAGCTCTCAATGATGACGTAATAAAGATGTGGATTAAAGGACCCAATGCCAGAGTGTAATTGGTTTTCGATGGTGACGTAATGACGATATGTTTTAGTGTCGGGAGGATTAAAGGTAATGCTCCTATGTATACATGTATGTAATCTGGCTCCACTGCCGTATCAGGCACACGTAGTCATTACGTCATTTTCTGGGACGGTGCATACGGCACGCATCGAATATCGTCCTGGGCGAAACTAGTACTTGCGTGTTCTGCATGCGCAAGTAATAATACCTTTCCGGTCTGAACAGCAGATGACAGATCCAATGGTCATGACTTTTTATCAGGGAGACTGTAGTTAAAGCCTAGGCAGGCATCTACCAATGCCAATTGATCTGCAATAGTGTGTGTGTGTGTGTGTGTGTGTGTGTGTGTGTGTGTGTGTGTGTGTGTGTGTGTGTGTGTGTGTGTGTGTGTGTGTGT
Source organism: Protomyctophum bolini (assembly GCF_963924005.1). Lineage (NCBI taxonomy): Eukaryota > Metazoa > Chordata > Actinopteri > Myctophiformes > Myctophidae > Protomyctophum > Protomyctophum bolini. The sequence continues at coordinate 16,387,500 of NC_137862.1, read as the reverse complement.
GTCAGTGTGTATCTCAGTGCATGTTAAACAAGCTGTTAATTATTACAAATGATTAGCAAATTCCAGTGTGTGCCCGCCTTCCCGTTTCCCGCAGCATTGGTTATTAACGGGACGGAGTCACAGAGGTGTGGAGACGAGCGCCACACAGCAGCTAATGCTAGATTGTGGGAAGTGTCAGATGACAGCTGCCCGCACAGGAAGCTTCCTCTCTCAACACGTAGACTGGGACGTGTTTCTAAATTTCCAATTTAAATCCCGCTACAGATCCAATGTTAGCTTAACGTTAGCTTCAAAATAAAGGTTCCACTTCCACCTCCTCCAACGTTCCTTACTAACAGCAATCTGTTCAGCGCACGGAGGACAGATTATCATCAGGGGTGGCGACATGCTCCTTAGAACATCTTTAACTTTTACACTTAGATATGTATTTTCCAAACATTTTTCTTATTTCAAAGAAGAAGAATTATTTTTTAAGAAGAATTTAAAAAGTAGCAGCTCGCAGCGTGGCAACAAGTGATGCCACTGTGGGCTTGTGCATAATTTTTTTTGCATAACCAACATATCAAATATGGATAAAGGTGTTAAAATTATTGTGATGCTATATTAACAAATTGAAATTTAGCTGGGGACCCACTGGAACCCCCTCACCCCCACTATGAGAACCACTGGGCTAAACTAACACTATAGTCACTAGTTCTTCGTTTAACCACTTAAGCCATTATGCTATAGTCATATGACAAATATGTACAATATACAATATTGTTCTACACAAATGTGTTAAATTCTCATCTTTAAGGACATGCCCAAAACACTTTGGACACTGAGCCATTAGTAGAAAGTTAAACTACATTCTACTAATACATAATTCTCTGTTCTCTAATTGAGCTGTGTTCTCTGAGCAGCATCCTCAATTGTTGAAAATTGCTATACGTATACTCTCACACACATGTACAACAAAACAGAGAAACCAGTCCAACAACATTCTCCAAAGTCCTCTTCTTGGCTTTGAGCGCAAGTCAGCAGGACCTTTTTTTCCCCCTGTGGCCAGCCTTGGAAAATCCTCCCCACATTAGAACCATTGTGCTGAGCAACTTTGCTTTCACAGTCCAGAGATCAAAACAGCAGCCATGTTTCAAAGGAACAAATGTCTTACCAGCTGGGCCCGTGTGAACACAGATATAATGCTGACAGGAAGCCGGGGCAGTCACTTGTAGAGCCAATTATGGGCAGAGCCGCGGGGGCAGGTTTACAAACACTGCTTTTCTTGTGCGGTGCTACTCTGGGGTATATGATTAACTTCCTCACCAAAAGTACCCGGGCCAGCCAGCCCTGAGTCCGTCCCTCTCCGTAGGTGGTATATAGTGCCATGGGTGAGTCGTGGCACTGCCCAGTAGGCAGGCATGGCAATAACGAAACAACAAGCAAGGTTGCATTCATTTTGTCCGCTCTTGGCATGTGCACGGACATTCTTGGGGGGATGTGGTTTTTTTTCTTAATTTGATTATGTTTTACAGTGTCCATATAGCTGAGAGAATTGCAGGTTGTGCATGCTCTCCTGAAGCCACAGAAGTGAGGCATTCACCATTATGGCTGTGAGGAATTCAGGCCGACGCATACAAAGAAGACGCTTTTGGGGGGACTAATTATAGGACATGTCCCATGAATATCGTTTGAGCAGGAAACTAAACCACTTAATCCCTATATACTTAATTGACTGGAGTCCCCCAGGATTCTATACGGGTCCCCTCCTTTTTTCCCTCTACACCAAATGACTTTGCTGAAACTTGTCTGCAAATGTTCGCCTATGAATGACATGGCCAGAATGGGGAAGCTAGGTTAATGTGGTTAATTAGCAAAGCTTTACATTATCTTGCATTGATTCACCAAAGGTAGATTGTCTGACCAACTAAATGTTCTTGGGGGAGGGGGGTGGGGGGTGAGGTCACAAGACTTTGCTCTGACAATGTTAAGCTATGAATAAAATGAAAATTAAAAGACAATTCTCTAGTCGCCAATCCAGTGTGGAAGCAAAAGCAAGTGTCCATGCTGGGTTCCTCCTCCCATGTGGCATTGTCATGGTGGGAGCGCGAGGTGAACGGCACACAAACAGTCTTTTAACTACCCCCATGGCTTTGCGTTCCTTCCTTCACTGTCGTTTTTGAAGGGAGAAAAAAGAGGGGGTAAAAAAAAGAGTTCCTTTCACCGCATCTGGCCTTTTCTGCCACCTGACTCGCTCAAGAGATTTGCTTTTATCTTAAAAGGTCGTTTCATTCAAGCGGGCAACAAACAGAAGTGAATATAACTGTCCCCCCGATCTTTTTTCCCCCCATGCAGAATTCATGCTTGAGTTGCCTCGGATAAAGCAGGCCTCTGCCATCCGAGGAGAAGGGACTCAGAACTCTACAGGGCTCTATAGAAAACACTCGCTGTATCATACAGTTCCCCCTCTTTTACAACTGAACATTTCCATTTAATGACACCCTACATATTAACCCTGGTCAGCATCCAATTACTGAGAAGAAGTGAATTATCTGCATGACCATGCAATCTGAGGCGAGGTGAGCCTTTTTTTTCTCTTCTTCTTCATTAATCCAGCTTTCATTAAAGACCAAGAGCCTGTGGTTTATTTCGAATCCATTAACTCGTTAAAACCGGGAAAGCGTCTGTATCATTTTAGATTTTAGCCACTTAAATATATATAGCAACATATATTTTTCAGAAAAACTCTTGTGATTTAGATTTAGAACAGTGGTGTTCAAAAATAGCAGATATACAAGCTCACAAACGATGCATCACTTCAAACCACGCTGCGGGTGTTTAGGGAAAAAAAATACAAAAATATGAATTACTTTTTTAACACATAATGACCAGCTCTTCTGGGGGTCTTAAACTTAACCCTGGCACAAAACATTAGACTGTGTTGCATTATATAGGTTAAAAAGGTTTGAGAATTACTGATTTAGAAGGCATTTATTGTAGAATGGGCCTCAGGTCTTCATGGGTTAACTCTGAATGCAGGTGATTCTCACATAACCCCCTGTTTTTCTTATTTGTATTGTTTCGTTTTGTTTTTTGTCAAACAGGACCACCGAGATTCCCAGTCAGGGGGGCTGCTGTCGTACGAGTATAGAGTGACACATAACAACTGATTTGATGAGCTCTCCTCTCGGTGGCCAAACTAACTGGCTGGGTGAACGGCCATGACGCTGCATTCATATTTAATTATGGCCTGCTAACCCTTCTCTCTCAGCTCAGGTAACATTATACAGCATGCAGCACAGCACCGTAGAGCTGCTACCAGTGGTGACAAGTAACTAAGTAAATTTACTTAAAGCCGCTATAAGCACTACATGTCAAATTTTGAATTACCTTTTTTCTTTTTCTTTTTTTTTGTCGCCAATTCAGACAGCCTGCAGCAATGGGTAGAACGCTACCAAAACATTTTTGTCTCTGTGACACATCTAGGGGCAACAATCTGCATTCAAAGATGTTCCTAGAAGCGTCATTGGTCGAAAGAAATCTGGTCGAAAACCAATCAGGAAGTAGGCAGGTAAATCGACCAATGACAAAGCTTCTAGGAAAATCTTTGAATGCAGATTGCGGCCCCTAGATGTGTCACAGAGACTACATTTATTTTTGGTTTTAGCCACTGCTGGCTGTCTGAATAAAAAAAAAGGAAAAAAAAGGTCTACATTTCGACATATTGTCAAAATGTTGCAGCTTTTAGCAGCTTTAAGTACTGTCCTGAATTAAGTAAAATTTTGAGGTATTTTTCATTTGACTTTATTTCCAATAATTTTGCTATGCTACATCTCAGAGGCAATTATTGTACTTTTACTCCACTACATTTATTTGAAAACTTTAGTCACTAGATTTGGATTATTATTACAATACATTCATCACTTCAGCCCTACAGTATGCATTTTGGCCATTTGGAAATAGACGATCTACAAGCTCACACTGTGTCGCAGTGAGCTTGTTGTATTGTGAACTTGTAGATCTGCAAAAAATTATTATACATTTGAAAACTTTAAATGGGGTTAAATGGAACTGCATAATGAGTACTTTCTACTTTTGGTACTTTAAGTACATTTTGAGACCAATACCTTTGTATTTTTAATTCCAGACTTTTACTTGTAACAGAGTATTTCTACATTATTGATACTTTTACTTCAGTAAAAAATGTTAGTACTTTTTCCACCACTGTCTGCTACTGTATACCATAACAGAAAATAATTATTACAAAAGGAAGTTAAAAAAGGTCAACTTGGATATAACAAAAGAAAAGTACTGCACACAGTAAAACTGTATTTGAGTATTTGTTTTAACTCTGACATTCTACAAACTTAACCAAATTGACTCGTATGGGTCCATTATTTGGTTACATTCGTAGAATATCAAGTGTTACAAATGGATAAATGAACACAGAGGATTTGACACTGTAGTACACACGTGGAAAGACTATGTGATAAATGTGTACACCTTGTAGCATGAGATTTCACTTTAATGGCATGTAAGAAAACCGCCAGTTTCTGTGTATCAAAGTATCAAATGTGGGCCAGGGGTGCACAGTCAGCATCAGGCTAACAGGTGTTGGATGCATGTGCATGAAGTTGTGTGCACGTGCCTCAGTGGTAATACTGTATGCCTGTGTGTGTGTGTGTGTGTGTGTGTGTGTGTGTGTGTGTGTGTGTGTGTGTGTGTGTGTGTGTGTGTGTGTGTGTGTGTGTGTGTGTGTGTGTGTGTGTGTGTGTTCAATCATGTGCAAAGTACATACTGTACATGCGTACATACATGCGCATGAATGATGCTTGTGAGTGTGTGCATGCACATTTGTGCACACACTCACTCTGTATGCTTGAATGTACCAGTGTAGGACTGTAATTTCTGAGGGTACATTTTGTCTATAATGTTACTAAACACACCAGAGCCAAACCTTTAGGGTAGGTTTAGGCCAGTCACAATTACTACATCATTATATTTGAGATAATCGCAATCATATCAACAATAGTGCAAATAGGAGATTGTAGATCACCTCATCAAACCCTGGATAGCCTTACATGGAGAAGACTGGATCGTCACCTAGATCTGCATATATGGAGCTGGCCAGCAACTCTACATCTGACCTCAAGGACAACAGATTAATAGTTTAACTCCTGCTTCTTAACTGTGCCGTATTAAGAAGCTCTGTTGTTTCAGCGTAACGTCGCCCTTTAGGACGAGGTCGCTTCTCGCCCTCAGTGCGTCTTACTGGTGACAAGTAATCGTCATCAAGTAATAATAGTGGCAGCCCTATGTACAGTATAGGCCCACAGATAACGTAGGTATCACCGTTAGGCCTGTATTAATTTCTCCAGGGCAGGCTGCCAGTCAGTCTGCCGACATGGCATGTTGTATGTAGCTCTGTGTCACTTCATGGAGCAGTTTAAAACGTATGCTATTAATTAGTCGACATCTGCAACAACTCCCGTTTCATGGATTAACGACCTAATCGTGTCACTTCCTTGTCACACTTCCTTGTTCCCGTTGAAGGCGAGTATTGCTGTTGACAGATTGCATAGCTACAGTAGCAGATGATTTAAAATGGTTGGACAGTAGTTTCACCAGTGGTAGAAAAAGTACCCAAAGTAAAAGTATCTATAGTGCAATACTGTTAAAAGTAAAAGTCTGCAATTAAAAATTTACGTATTGCTATCAAAATGTACTTGAATTAAAGTAACTCAAGCTGAAAGTATACTCAATATGCAGAATGTTGCATTTCACAGGTTTCAAATGTATAAAATGTAAAAAAGAATATATATTTTGAAAATAGCAATCATGCCACGACGTGTTGTGAGCTAGTAGATCAGTTATTTTCAAATAGCCAAAGTTTATATAGGGCCGAAGTGGTTGATGTAATGTATGTATGTGTATGTTGTAATAATAATCAAAATCTACTATTATATCTAAGTAAAGGCCCAACAGTCAGTTTAAATCGGCTGTCACACTAACCGGTTGATCTCTGACTAGGGATCTCAGACACTGCAAGAGTTCACCAAGATGTGATCCAGACCCCATACAATATAGGCTACAATTGTTTCAATTCATTTTGACGTCTCACATAGGATCCCATGATACATGCGCGTGACACAGGACGTCTCTCTCTCTCTCTCTCTCTCTCTCTCTCTCTCTCTCCCCCCCTCCCTCTCTCTCTCCCTCTCTCTGCACACACACACAGGAATACATAGGGTGAAATAGAGCGAGACAGGAGTCAGGGCGCTAATCTTGATCTTCATTAAATAATTCTGTTTCTCTGCGTCTCTCTTCTTATGTGCACACACACACACACGCGCGCTGGAGCGTAGATTCCGATGCGGTTTTGTCAACATCAATATTATACCCCTGACAGACAGACATTCTGTCTTCACAGCCACAGCTGTCCTGTGCTTTCATGGTCTGTAATACCGACCTTCTCGGGGTGTGGTCGCAACCCTGTTCATACTGTACTGGAAACTATGCAAGGCACCAACCTACACATCGGGAGCAATTAGGGGACACCAAGTCTTGCTCAAGGACACTTCGACACTAACTCTATATAATATTTTGACACACCTCTCACTTATCTTATGTGACAATATAAACAATATAAAGACTGTTGAATGTCACAGAGTAGCAAATGTTTCATGAGTGACACGCGACACCGGTTCCTGACACCCAGCTAGCAAAACAAAGACAAAATTGACAGCGAAAAATATGGAGCATGGCCTATTATAAAGAGACGAGCGATCAAATTAACTAGGGACTATAAATAACTAATGAATTTAATTGACTCCCCATGTAAGTGATGCAACTCAAGCATGTGTAGCATCATATAAGCGAAGATCTTGTCTTCCACCGATAAATAAAACCAGCATCGTATATCTGGTTTGAATGACGTTCGCACCAGAAATGAATTGTTTCAGAGCTCGCTTGGAACAACTCTTGAGTGTGACGAGCGATGCCAGATTTTTGGGTCTGATGCCAGTCCTGATTTTGGAGAGTCTTCGAACACTGACTGCACCAACGTTTATCAATGTGAACTAATTCAGATGGAATATGAAAAGAAATATAATGAAATTAATGTCATAAGAATACACAAATGTATTACATATAACTTTGCAAGTGCTTTTATTTTTATGAATTAATTTATTTTTAACATAAATAAGGCTCTTATGTGTGGGACTGTTTGAAATTGTGACCACTTAAATACAGGCCTTTTTGGGTACAGAGCCTGCTTTTAAATTGTGTTGACCTATATTTTGTCTAAAACAAAGTAAACAAAATCTATAATGACATGCCCAAAATAGGGACACCCCTAAAAGTGGTTCAAGTCACATATTAGACCTATGGTATACATAGGGTTGAGCTCCATCTGAGATCACCTCAGGTCGCAGTTAGTTTGCTCTGCACCAGGGTCCGGCCAGTGTAAACGCTCCAGGATTCCGTTTAACTCAAGCAAAGGGCTGGTGTAAAAGTGCATAAATAAGGGCAAGATTAGTTGAAACGGTTTAGTATCTTCCTGAAAGAAATCTTAAACTCTATACTCACGACCCAAGAACACCCATGTTCCCTGCATGCCCCAATGAGGGGCCTTTAAAATCATCTGTGTCGGTGCAAATGGCACTTACTACTACTACTTATTTTACTTTGCCTCTGTGTAAATCCTATCATGCCATGCTTGTGACTGACAGCTGCCATGAGTCATGGCAGATAAAAGACATGCTCCATGCAACATTAATGAGTGAGTCTCATACACTGGTGTACCTGTGCTCTTCAATCTGCACAGGACACAGCCATCATCATCATCATCAAAGTAGATAGCCATGTCATGGATACAACAATCTAATGTGTGTGTGTGTGTGTGTGTGTGTGTGTGTGTGTGTGTGTGTGTGTGTGTGTGTGTGTGTGTGTGTGTGTGTGTGTGTGTGTGTGTGTTTGCGCGTGTGCTTGCGCGTGTTAGTAGTGTAAAGTACAATGTTGCGGTACATTTATTTTACTGGAGTATTTTCACTTTGATATTTTCACTTCTACTCCACCACATATCGGAGGCAAATATTGGACTTAAACACTTCTACAATTATTAAAAAAAATTAGTTACTAGTTACTTTGTGAAACATTTAACCACTTCAGCCATACAAGCTGAAGTTATTTTCAAATGATTTTTATAATATTATGTAGAAATATGAAATGGGATATTATGCAGAATGATATTTTGACACCAATACTTTTGTACATAGATTTATATTACCAGACTTTTACTTGTAACAGTATTTCTACATGGTGGAATTGATACTTTTACTCAAGTAAAAATGTGAGTACTTCTTCCAGCACTGCACGCACGCACTAGGTCGCACGCACAGACATGCTTGCATACACTCTCTCTCTCTCTCTCCATCTCCTGCACACACTCTATATAACAAAGACCGCCATCGGTATTGACTGTATGACACAGATATCAGATACTAATACCAGTGAGTACACACACACACACACACACACACACACACACACACACACACACAGTCGTCCCTTGCCGTTTACGTGGCGGCTGGCGCCTGTCACTCAGTCAAAGGGGTCCTGGAATATGCAGCGGAGCCATCGACAGGCGTCCCTGTCGATGCCTGACAAACCTCCAGGCACCAGGCTGTAATTGGAACGGCTGGCCTAATCCTCAGATCAAGACGGACTCATTGACAAGCTAAGCGGGCAGCGGTCCCAGCAGTGCCTTATTAGTGGAAGCTGGCATCTGCACTGGGAGGGAACGCTGATGTCATCACTCTAAGCCTAAAGACACGCTCTGGCCCATGCAGCACAACAGTACATCGCTGCTGTCTGGCAGAAACCTCCTATCTCCATATTTTAACTTTCTGTGGGGGAGGGCGAATAGTCCTGTGCACTTTAGGTGACACTTCTGATCGGCTTGGTGCTGGGAGGGAATTACCCTCTGTGCTACAGCACAGAGAAAGTGAAACATCAGCCATGGGACTTTAACCCATCAGGACAAGTCTCCACTCTATAGACAGTACAGTCCACGGGAGAAATCACTTCGTACTAACAGTCTGCATCACTCCCTGCAGACAGCCAGATAAACTCTCTTGCGCGACTCTTCTTTAAAATTGCCCCCCCATGTCCCTTCCCCTCACATCCCAGATGGGTAATCTGCTCTGTACTGGAGGGACGCATGTAGCAGAGGCCCACTCTGACACCTTCTTGGCAGGACCACAGAGCCTGGCTCCAAATCCCATTTTCGAAAGCCAAGACGCACGGACCCTCGGCACAGTGTGTTCATTGGTTGCCCTCTTCTCGCTTGAGAGCCTGGGAGCTCCTGTCACCCAGAATATCAGGGGAGCCAGTGTGAAGGGAGACACAATACGCCCGATCTATACTTGGTGGCGCATCGTACCATGTACCCAAAATAGCCGATCTACAAGCTTGCGAAGTAGTGGACCCTTGTAGATCTTTAACTCTTGAGAGTAAAAATAACCCATAAGGGTCCATTTGGTAAGATGCTTGTTAAACATCTGCATTACTTAATTTACAAGACGTCTACACAATTAGAGAATGTAAAATAATGTGATCAACATTTGCCCTTTATCTCTCCTATGGTACCACATCAATACAGCATGGAATTGTAGACAAAATGATAACAAAATAATCTTAAATCTGATCAAATGGTGGTCCGTAAATAAAATGCTGAATAAATAATGGATCTTGATATGAAAAAGGTTGAAAACCACTGCCTTAGATCTCAACATAAGGCATCACAGCTGAATGAGTGCAGTGCCACCAGTTCTTCGAAAGAAAGAAAAAGGAAGGAATGTAGATTATACAGCCTTATGGAACTATTGAGTTTCAAATCATGAACTGCCGGTAACCCAGAGATGGACTGGTAACTCAATATTGTAATTAGTCAACTCAACTGCAATTCATTTCAAAGCAAACAAAAAGTGTGCTTTCATTTCACTATGCAAAGCACTGAGCGAGAATTTGTGATGCATCATCTTCCTCATGCAAAGTATGACAACTATGATATAAAGTTTGTACATTTCTGTCTGTGCATGCATGTGGGAGTAGGGCTTTAAGCAACTAGTCCACTATTCAACTAGTCGACTAGTAAATCCACTAGTTGACCTTGTTGAGACTAGTTGATAAGGGAAAAAAGGGTGTTTTTTTCCTGTTTTTTGTAGGCCTCAAGATCAGCTAGAATAGATTATAGTTATAGTCACCAATGTACAGTTTTTAAATGTACAAATATTATTTTAACATAATAGGTAGGTTAAACAACTAGTCGACTAGTAAACTAGTCAACTAGTAAAATCACTAGAAGTGAAGCCCTATGTGGGAATGCACGTGAGTGCACGTGAGTCAGGCGAAAGGTTTCAAAGATTTTCAAGAATTGTCTCAACTTTTCTAAAAAGATCAAATAAATAAATTCTACAAGCTCACAATACGTAACGATGCAGCGTGGGTTGTGGGTTTGTAGATCCAAAGTGCGAAACAGGGTTTAAGTGGTTCATTTAACTTCAAATACAGTACAAATGGAACCAACCCCCCCCCCCCCCCCAAAAAAAAAAACACAAAACAAAAGAACACCCGAGTATTTCACGGTGTATCCATGCATGATTGTGCATGTGTGTGTATGTGTGTGTGTGTGCGCGTGTGTGTTGTGTAGATTCTGGCTTTTGTAAAGGCACCAGGAAGCGGGGGCCGTCCACCCAGGCATGCCTGTGCAGTGTAACCAAGGCTGACTGGCCGACCCCGGCCTGTTTCAGGCTGTTTAGCACAAGATGAAGGAGCTTTTTCATCCACACAGGAACAGGAGGTATCGCCTTCCCCTCAGCGGCAGCGCTCATTCAGGCCAGACACAATGCGTTATTATTGGTTTTGAATTGAAATGTTAATTTTTGGGACCCGGGCAACTTTGGGGAGCCGAGAGCTTTTTTGCCATGCTCATTTCTCATTTTTCACTCTTGCCGAGGGTTCTGTGCCATCGCCAAAGTTAACTTAACCCTCAGCCTTCCGACTTATTACACCACCTTCACAGCACAGATGGAGACCCTGCAGAGAGCTAGACCCGCATTTACAAATATGACTATGTCATATGTTTGTCTACATGCACTACAGAAGCATAGTCTGCCTCATTATATTTCTGCTTCGACCAAACCTCATCTATATTTGACATTGTATAGTTGACATTGCGTCCTCTTGTTATCGGCCCTTGTTTCCCTCATTCATTCTCTATTCTTTTAGACTCATGTATCTTTACTTGAAAGTGCAAAACATTGGGAGGATGTACCAAAAAAACTTTTCCCCACTCTTTACACCTGTAAGCTTGTGATGTGACACTAAAGCTGCAGTTGACTGGGAACAGATGCAAAGGATGGGGGGCTTCAGGGAAGGGGGCTTGGGGGGGTAGTTGCAGGAGGTGAAGGTTAGGAAGTGTAGGTGAAGACCAGTGGGGGCGAGGGGGGCCATGAGACTCTGATCCACAACCGCTGAGGAGTCACTATTGATCTCGAAAAGACCACTCTGGAAGAGACAGGCTCTTCCACGGATAGCTGGTGCGGTGCAGTGTGTGGTCGGCAGGTCAGCACTATATGCCGCTGTGTGCAGCCCTCGGAGAAATTAGTGCATCAGCAAGCAGCCAGATCTATATGACGGGAATTAAACAGCATAATCAAATTGTTTGCGCAACCATTTAGCATCTCATTCCCCTCCTGTCTGCCTGCGGGCCAAACTGACCACTGGAGACCGGCCCATCCACCGCAGCAACGAAAGTAAGGCAATAACTAACAGCGATTAGAGGAATATTGATGGCCCATGACACGCCGCATCCTGAAAAATGCTATTTGGTCAAGTAGCTGCAATAATTAAGTATATGAGGGTCAGTCAATTTTATCCGCTGCTTTTTATTTGGATCGATTATTTAGTAAACAAGCCAGGGCCTCAGAGAGCATTATTGCTGAGTTGGAGGCGATGATTTCATACTTGCGAGGTGGCTCGGGCCCAAGGCACTCTGGAGCTGTGTTTCATGGCAAAGCAGAACAGCGGAACGCAACAGCAGTGGTCGATTGTTGCAAACATCAATGACACGAGGGAGATGTGGAAACATTTTGTATTTGGATGACATGGTTAAGACCAAATGACACGAGACATTGTTTCTGGGGCAGAACGAAGCACACATAACACAACAGCATGCGGTTTTGTTGCCATTTCATTTCACGACTTGCACTGAAAGGTTGCATAATATTATTGGTTAGTAAGTATTGGTTATTTTTAGGTGAGTTTCATGACCCTTGGACCACTGAACCCCCATTAAACACACCACCGTCTAATGTCCAACACACTGGACATAATGACCAAATAAGTGTTTGTGGTTTCCATACGACGACGATCTTGCCAACGTTAGTTCGGAGAGGGAAAAGAGCTAATGAGTTTTGACTGTGTAAAAAAACATGGTGCATGTAATGTGATGCAGTAGTTAGAAATAAACCAGCCCATTTTAGAGGCTTCTCTCTCTCTGACCTGATTGATTAAACATTAACTGGCTGATCTGGGATATTTCCTATTAATCACAGGTGTAGACTTAACTGACCATGAGGTCGCCAGACACAAACTCTCACACGTTTTTCGCACGGCAAACACGCACAACACACACACACGCACACACACACACACACAAACTCTCACACGTTTTTCACACACACGCACGCGAGTGCACACACACACACACACACACACACACACAAAAGAATGCAGTCGTAGTAAAACAAAGGTAGACAATGAATGAGTGAGTCTGAACCTGGGACCCTCCTTAATCCATTAAGACCTGAGGCAGATTGTACAAATGTCTTATGTTGCTATATGAGACTATATGAGGCCTACAGCACAGCACTCAGTCACACTCAGAGTGTCAGCCTTTAGGAAATAAAATCCCTAACCCAGTAAACATGTTTAGCACTATAGTACACTGAGCTATTATATACTGTATAGAACACACACACCTATCTCCATATCAAACGGCGCATTGTGGGAATTGCCATGACCTCATGCCTTTCTTATCTTCAGTTCGATTACACATTTCACAGAGGAAGACATTTCCTCTTGCCCACCGCGAGATGTCCAGCGAGGAAACCAACCATGGAAACAACATGAGCAGTGAGTGCTTAAAGAGCGCTCGCTCGCGCACACACACACACACACACACACACACACACACACACTGTAGGGGTCTTAAACAGGGGGTCCGGGACCCCCTGTTAGTACTCATCAGAGTTAGTACTCACAAGTTACTGCTCGCAGCGTAAACTCGCGTCACCAGGCTTTTCACCTCGGAGGAAAGCCTGGTCTGTGTTCCAAAATCGCTGTGTGAACCAGTCTGGAGCGGATGGTAATGTTGTAGTCTTGTTTTGTAGTCATCAGGCAGGAAACCACAAGGCGGAATAAGAATTCCGCCATTCATAGTACTGATTCCGTCTTGTGGTTTCCTGCCAGATGACTACAACATGACGGAAGTTACCATCCGCTCCCGACTGGATCATAAACTCGAAAAGGAATGCTACCCCAGGCTACTCGGTGGGCTTATAGATTGGATATTTTCAGCAAAGAGGTTTGGTTTAGAGGGGGAAAAAAATAGACCAAGAACAGAGTGAAATGTCAAGTATTGACACCGGTTTAAGTGGTTAAATGTCTGAAAATACACATAAAAATAAATCCAACATCGATAGTGCTGTCAAACAAGTCTATGAAGCCATCTATGAAAAAGTTTCATCTGCAACACAATTGTATACTGTATGTAGTGGGTGTAGTAGTGTAAGTTCACAACCAACCAAAGAATAGTAAGAAGAAACAACCATGGCTTTTTCTTGTCCAAACACTTGCTTGTACAGTAATACAAAATAAACGTTTAAAGAAGCATTAAGTGGGTGGAATTTATATTGATATGAACCTGAACTACTTGTCATATCTTGTCTTTGTACTTATCTTTGTAGTAACATCCAAATTAAACCTTTTGTCAAATCAAAATGTTCCCACAGTCAAGGACATGGAGGCACAACGTACAGTACCAGAGTCCAATAACTCCACTGAATATTCATGCAAATGTCGCCGGCCATGCATGGCTTTGATCTAAGCAATTGATGTGGGTGGCCGGTATCTTTTATTATAGCAGTCATCAAGTTAAGTCTGACAGGGGCCCTAAAAACCTTCCTTTGAAACAGCTACATTTTTCTCACTGTAACCCTGGGTGACTTGTTTTTTGTTGTTAGTTTTTCATTCTAAGTGCCAGAACAGGCTTTTATGAGAAAATGACAAATCAAATATCCTTTCAACCGTTCCCCCTGATGAATAATGTAACTAATGTTACACAGAGGGCTGGACGAGAGCATTATACCTTTAAAATAATAAATAAATAAAAACCTTTGACAGCTCCGGGGTTGTCCTCGCACATCAGCTGTCATCATGTGATGTGGGTGGCAGTACCAGTGGCTATGGGGGGGTGGTAGGGTGGGTGTGTGTGTGTGGGGCTTACAGCAGCACACAGGTGCCCTTTTCACTCCCAGGCCAAAAATGACAAATTCAATAAACTCACAGCATCTCTCCAGTGCACCTATGGATTCTAACACACCTGACAAGGGGGGGGGGGTGATGGGCTCCTTCCTAGTTCACACTGACACCGCATCTAGACGCTCAATATCAATATCTCCATCTGAAGGCCACCGCAGTGGAATATCTTACTGCCCCACTGGCGCTGCTTTGCCACTGTGAGAAACAGGAAGAATATGTGACAGGGGCTGTGGGACTTAAGGTTAGATTGTGATGGGGGAAATTGAATCTGCAAGATGACATTAACAGAGAGTGTCCACAGGCCTGTGTGTGTCTAAGCCCCCGGTGCAGACAGTGCTGGCTAGGGTTACCAGCCCGTAATTCTGATGGTGAAAGGGACACAATCAGCCTACTTAATCTCGAAGCTGGTCTCTTAAACGAGGGAAAGACGATCTGTCTCCATTCTACTGTACACAACAAGGGGGACGTGGGATTCATCGAGAAATGGAAATGCTCGTTTAATTAAAACTTCTGTGCCAGGCCATGAGGAACACCCTTGACTGCATCCCTCCTTTAAGACAAAAAAAAGAAGCTGCTTGTACCCTGACAAAAGCCCTAGTCTCATAAACCTATCTGGGCCTGAAAGAACAAACCCTAGACGCCAAATTTTAAAGAATTAGCATCACAATGACGTAAATGTCTCCCTTGCAGTAAAAAAAGACCCTACAATTTCGGTGGTGATGATAAACCAGGAGACACAAGACAGCAGGGGCACTGTGCGTAAGACAAGCCCTTACTGTACATTCATTAGCATCCCTGAAGGATCCTATTTGACGACGGGGGGGGGGACAGAGCATTGTGGCCGTTCTGCAAGCATGAGTGCCTTATTAAAGAATAGCCAGGGAGCCTCGAGTCTGGTTTGCCGGGCCCACGAGGAGTCTACATTCGGGCTCCCACCTGTTTGTCTGGCTACTCCTTTGACTCAATAGGTCATGAAATGCAATATGGGACTGCGCCCCTCTTTCTCACCACACAAAAGGCAAGGAGCGGATGAACTGCAAGATAAATGGCCTTGACGTTTCGATAGTCTCCAGATCACTGTGCCATAAAAATAAACCATGTAAAGAAGACTACAGTATCTCCAAAGCCCTCATAAGACCAAAGCACAACTTAACAGAACAGAACAGACAGAAGCAACAAAAAGAAATGTGTTGGGTTTAGGATGGATGGATATTTCCTAGAAGACTTTGATTGCTCGTCTGTGATAGCTGTGAGAGTCCACAGGCCCAAAGAAATCCGCTTCATGTTTGTACTCACAATCTAGAGGTCTTGTCTTCCATACAGCTGTGTACACGCCGCAGACGCTCTCCATTTTCCACAGGAAACGCTGCGATGAGAACCACGGGTCGGGGAGACATGCGTGTTGCTGAGAGGCAGAGAATGCAAAAGGAGGGTGAGGTTTAGATGCAATGAAAAAGCAACAACTGCAGAGTTTAACAACTAATGCTTATCAAATGCTGAAGAGAAAAGGGGTGTTTCATCAAGAGACGGAAATGAGTAAAGCTTGCATGATGGAATTCTTGTTCACACATGAGGGAGAGATATTTACAAACCAAATGAATGTAGCAGATATTTTAGATTAGCTTGTATTTTCTCCCAGTGAGTTACAGTTTAAAACAATGAGTTCAACACAGGAAAAAGCTTCACGATTGAAAACTTCAGCATCAACATCCCGCAGAAAAAATGTCTGGAAATTGAATGTATTTAATACAATTATTCTGATGCTGATTTAGCCGGCGGAACTGTGCGGACTGCTATTCCTAAAGTAACCCAAGTAAATGATGCTTAAACGGTTAAACCTAACCTTAACCTCAGTAAAACTATGCCTAAACCTAACCCTATACCTAAACTTAACCCCAGTAAAACTATGCCTAACCCTAAACTTATTTCTAACCTTATTCTCAGTCAAACAAAATAAAGAATACAAGAACCGCGGCACCAAGCGGTCGGCGTAAAAGATCGAGGGGCGAGATGGTTTAGGGGCGACCGTACCTGATACCCCCTATAGTGGCATGTCATAAGAAGCGAACATTTGCAAATATAATAGGCAAACATTCGGCATAAATAGCCGTATGCATGCACAAAGCTCACTACCTGTCAAATCGGGAGCTTATAGATCGGCTATTTTTGTTATTTGACGATCTTCTTTTAATATAAATTAAAATAATTAAGAAAGTATCAGTTTGCCAGGGATATATCTTGTCATTTCAGTGGCCAATATGTAGGAGTAACAACAAATACAGTGCAGTGTTTGGTTCACACTACTGCACACCCAAACAAGCAGAACACATCAGAACATGTGTTAACCCCCATGTAAGATGTCAGCGTCTGGAGTAATAACACAACTGAACCATGTAGCGTCACTCGTCAGGGATGATTGACAGCACATGCAGGTGTGGCCATATGTGCTGCACAGCTCACCATTGTTCCCTGCACGGGTCTTTGATCTCCCAGCAGTAGAAGCAGAATCTCAGCAGGGTGTCGTGGTGGTCGCCATCCCCCCCCCCACACACACACACACACCCAGGCCCTGGGGCAAGAGTGTGTATCGACTCGGGAGGGCTGACCGTGCAAGGAAAAAGGAGAACATGGGAGGGAGGGGGTCCGACTTCACAAAACATCCTCTGCAGTCACAGTGAAAGTCATCTTGACATGAGAAGATCAGTGATCTGTATAATAAAAAAAACCATTAATAATATACCCCATCTCAACAGTAAGGACTCAATTTGTCATGAAGAACTGGTATACAAACACACACACACACACACACACACACTGAAGACAACAAACTGTACAGTCAAGATGATGTTTTTTTTCCGAATTGACATTAGGCTATAGCTTAATTAAACTGAATTCCTTTACCTGGGATGGTTGTATTTCAATTTTGTTGATGTTATTAATCACTTTCTTCCGATCCGTCCTCTGACTGCAGCCCTGTGGATAGATAGATGTTGATCGTGGCATAAATCTGTGCTTTACGGCCTTGTACTTAAGGCCAACCCTTTAATGAACCTTCCAGAGTACAGTACAGAGCAGTAAGTGGACGGGACTGGAGTCCAACTAAAGAGAAAGTAATGTTCCCTTTCCCTGATGACTCCCATCCTCCACGACGCTAAAATACCATCAAGCCATTTAGGTCTATTATACAACAGCATAGGAAGAAGATGAAAAAAGAACACTAATGCTAACATACATTTATGTAAGGATGCATGTCACGCATATATTGAAATGTGTACTGTACTGTACTGTACACTACACACATTGAAGACACACGTCGCAAAATATCCATACTGTATACAACTGCCGTGTGTGTACTGTATCGTGCATGAGTGTGTGTGTGTGTGTGTGTGTGTGTGTGTGTGTGTGTGTGTGTGTGCAATGTGCATGTGTTTTAGTTTAGTTTTAGTTTATTTAGACTGCATGAACCCACGGCGGGTCGGTCGTACAAACACGTCGGTTAGAAAACAATCGAGAAGGAAACACAATAAAGTCACGGGACCTATTTCCACTGTTGGTCCTCTCACAAACAAGGTGGCAAACCAGCGTGTGTGGCAGTCATAGCTGCTATGATAAATTAAAACCAATTGACATCGCAAAGAATGTTGTTTGTGTTGTCTGCATGCCCGTCGCACACTATAAGCCTGATTTATGCTGGTGTTGCATGCAGTAAAATATCAATCTAAAAGCTCACAACGCGTCACATTTGTGGCACGTTGTGAGCTTATAGATCTGCTATTTACAGTGCCCGACACCGAAAAAACAACTAAGTATGAATGAGGCTGGCCTCCAAAATGTTCAGACGGTCCCCTGCCTGCCTGCCTGCCTGCCTGTCTGTGTGCACACTACATGCATCTGCCCTGCTGTACAATGTTGTCTGTCTTGCTGCTCGTGACGCTATACACTCCCCGGCATGAGTTAAGTGTTACAGCGAGCTGCTGTGGGGGAGATCGGGGACAGTACTCAAGGCCCTCTGTGTCGGGTCGTCTGCAGCGATTGTGTTTCAGTGTGTTCTACCCACTTCTTCCTTCCTCTGCTGCATGTCTGCTGCTGTGTCGTGCGGCAGAGAGGAGAGACACTGCTGGGACCCACAGTGGAAGAGATCAATTGTACACATTGCAGCCACCTGAGAGTCGAGTGATTCCATAATACTCCATGGCTCAATCAATATACTTTGGGCAAAATGGGAGGTGGTGTGTTTCGTGGGGGGGTTGGGACGGGTAGGGTTTGTAGGGGTTCACGGGAGAAGACCCTCCTTTACACTTAACAGACTACTCACTCACTGAGGGGCTTGTAAAGACAATAAGCAGCATGGTTATAATATACTTACTGATATCACTCCTATTATCTCCCCATCTTTGATTGCGGGAGACGAAACTTTCCTCATCATGATCGTGAAACGATCTGTTTCTAATATATAAGCCACCGTTTCTTTCTTTGCCTTTCTTCATTTTTACAGTATAAGGTGTTTAAATAAAATAACACAAAAACACATTTAAATTAAATCTATTTACCATGAAATGTATAAAAATTAACTGTGCTACATCTTCATCATCATGTGATAATAGCTTACTGAACTACAGGCTAATAATTAATTAAAGATTTAAGATAGGCTATAGTGCTTTTTATAATTTAGAATTAAATGATTATTTGTATTATCAAAAAAGGTTGAATGGAGAAACAATAGGCATAATAATAATAATAATAATAATAATAACAACAATAACAATAACAATATGCTAATGCTAACTTAAGCCTAACCCTAATTATAATCGGAACGTACATGTTTACCATATAGCTATAATATTGCGGGCGTTAGTCTAGTCAACGAAATTTAGCTCCTATAATTAAACAAGTTTTATTTTTCTAGTTTCTTTGGGAAGAATGTCGCTGAGCTTCAGGAAGCCGAGGTGCTGTTCTGTACAAACAAAGCTCTGGGGGAACAGATGTGAGTCAGAATGCAGTGCGACCCGTTCCGTCTAAAGGGAAAACAGATTCATTCACTGTTGGGTGCAGGCCTTCGCAAGGATCATTTAGTTCCGACATCTTGTAAATATTCTTGTAAATATTGGGGGAATTTAGCCAGCGATAAATTCCAAGGAGGGAGAGGGAAAGAATGGGGAGAAGAAAGTGGGGGGAAGACGAGGCTCAAATGAACAGTCCTGTATTGCAGGAGGAGGATGTGCAACGACGTGTTAAATTAAACGCAGCTGTTGAAATATAAAAAGGGAAACAAATATATCACTTTAGTTTGAATAAAAAAGAAAATACCTGCGATGCCACCAGAGGCCTCGGCGGGTTGGCCGATATAGTACCGATATACATTCCGTAAACATAAAAATAAAGCCGTTTTTAGAACAACAAACGTTGAGAAAACACTGCAGGCTAAACCGACAACAGCCACTTAATTGACGTTGTTTACTTTGTATCAAACGGAAGCGCGGCCAGGATACACAACTTCAGCTTTAACCCTCGTCCCTATCAATGTTTTAAAATACATTTAAATTAATACGTCTAGGTAACAAGACGCGTGTTAATGGCATGCACACAATTAGTCAAACAAACCTACCATTCCTTACAGAGTGAAATTCCTCCTAAATCCGTCTCATCAAGCTAGTGAACTGAAGAACAGAGGACGGGTCAGGGGTCATTCAAAAGGAAATGATGTAGCAAATTCACCTAACAATTACGAGCAAATCTCATAGACTCATACACTGATGAATTGCCAATTGAAGTCTATCAAAAATATGCACATTCCTAAAAAGAAATATTTGCTCATGCTTTAAATAAAAGCATTATGCAAAATGTGAATTTAATTTCATAATTTCAGTTGTGTGAATGAGTAGGCTACTACCATTATGAAATAATACAAGCTTCTAAAAGTAGGCCAACTGTCAGTCTCAGCTTTATACATATTGTCAATAGTAGACAGTGACTATTGACAATATTTCAAACGAAATAAAGGGGGGGGGGAATGAAAGCTCACAAACACACACAATGTTTCTTTTGGAAAACTGATGTATTTGATTATTAGAGTAAAGAATTACAGTATCTTAGTTGTTAGTAGGTATTAAAGTGTAGAGAAACTGGACCCATAAATGATCTTCCAACTTTCCAAGAAAGTGCATGTAACAGTCCGAAGGTTGTCAAACCTAATATATATTTATATTTTATAAAAAACACTATCATTTTGTCCCCTGGCCATGATGGACATTTGTCTTGTGTCATGATGAGCTATTATGTACATTTAGTTGGAGTTTGTATTTCCACATGTGAACTTGATGTCAATGAGAATGCTTATTATAGGATAGCAGCAATGTGGAAACCCATGGGGGGGGGGGGTGCTTAAAAGGAGAATCCTGCCCATTTGATTGGCTGTATCAGTTCCAGAAACCAGGAAGTGGGTATGTCCAATATTCCCCTGTAACAACTGTTTTGCTCTCAACTTCACACCCACAAAAAAAAGCAACCAAAAAGAAAACAGAGGAAAAATGAAACTATGGAAGTAAACAGAAAAAAGTAACAATACACAGAAACCGTAACAACAAAACAAGTTAAACGCTAAAGAAACACTTGAAATGCAGCAACGTGGATGCTTTTTAACTTCCTTAAATAAAATACATGTAAATAGCCATCAATAAGAAAGGAACTACCATACCCATTAGTCCTCTTGCCTGAAGTTTCATTGTTTTGTTTTTCTTTTCTTTTTTTTCTCCACAGGGGGACATGAATACACAGATGTTAGACCATCTACAATAGATCAGTGTACATTATTTACATCCAGTCTGTTTGCTTATTACAGATCTAATGCATCACATGAACATCAACAGTTTTTGTTATAGCTACTACAGACAGAAAATAACTTAATGCCAAGGTAAGGTTATCTACCCAGATATGCTAAGTTTAAAAAGCAAATTTTTAAGCACTCATACATACCCATTCTGGCTTTGAACAGAAAAAACAAACAAAAACAAAAACCTAATTGTTAATGCTTCCACTTGGTTCCAAGCAAGGTTATAATCACTAATAAATAAGCTTCTTAAAACTATAACATGTTGTACATTGTACAAAAAAGCAATTTGTCTTCACACTTTATGTTCATAAAGTTTCAATGGCAAGCCAATGCATTTTAGTCATTTTTTTTTGCACTTGTCTTGTTCTCTTTCTCTTTTTCTTGACGTGTCCTGTATTGTACAGAATGCCTGTGTGGGGCATCTTCATGAACAGACCAAACAAGCACTTCAGTTGGTGGCGATCTCTTTGTTGTCCTCCATGAAGCGCGAGAAGCGGAAGTGGGTGCCGTTCTCCGTGTTGGTCATTTTCTCCAGGCCGGCCAGAGCTGCGTTGGGCTCTGCACTGTGCAGCTTGTCCAGGCTGCCCGTGAGGCCACCGATGGGCGAGCTGCCCCCGTTCCCCAGGCTCCCTGACATGGACGGGATGCCTCCGTTCTGGATGACGGAGATCTCGTTCGTCTTCATGGCCAGGCCGTTGGAGAAGGCAGCGGCGTACTGGTTCCAGAAGCTCGCTGGGTCCCCGTTGCTCCCCCGCGACCCCATGTCCTTCTGGAAGATCTCGGAGAACTTTACAGAGTTCGCGCCGAGGAACGCCATCGGCCCGTCGACGGAGAGGCGGCGGCCGCGCCTGGCAGGGGCGCTGTTCCACATGTGTGTGCCCATGTGGACCTGCAGGAAATACAGAGAGAGGCCAGGAGAAGAGAGACGCAGACAGAAAGACGGAAGTGAGTATAGGTGAGACAGGGACACAGAGGAAGGGAATTGCAACAGACACAGAGAGAGGGAGAAAGGAAGGCGAACGATAATTAGCGATGTTTACAAACTTGGCCTCAAGAACTTCACATGAGATGATGCAATGGAAACAAAAATCATGTAGGGGCTCAAATTAAAATAGCTTCACACCCTGAGCGCAGCAGACTGGTTTCCTGTGCCGAAAAGTATCAGCATGGTGTAAACATCTTATTTTGGCAGCACTGACACGTAGTATTTAATTTAAACCTTAATTTGCTGGTCTCACGTGGGGACAACAGGGCTTGGGAGGGACTGGTTAAGATTGCACTGTCTACTTCCATTGCTAAGGCCAGTATTGCATGTGACATGTCACCTCTGCCCTGTCCTTTCCATAACAAGGACAATATGTTTCCCTCTTTTACAGTTTGACAAGAAGGTGCATTCAAGGAATTATATTAGAAATGGGCAAATCGATAAGACTGAAATGTCAGTGATTGCTAAAGTGCAACATACAAAATATAAAAGTATTTAAACGCATTAGCTACTAGCCACAGTTTGATTTTTACACAAATATGAAAACTAGAGCTGACACAGCTCTAGTCTAAACAACATTTTAGAGACGTGACCCTATTCTGGGGACGACCATTCAGCAAAAATAGTGGGTCTACAAGCTCACAGAGTGGGTTTTTTTCTCAATCAAGTGATTTGGTGTTAAGGGAATAGGCAACAGCACATCCGCATGCACATGGGGGGGCAGATTCCCAACACCCCACTGCCTGACAGCTACCCCGAGTCCATGTGCTCTGAAACGGGCTCGTTTGACGGGGGAAACTTTGATTTATAAACCATATAAATCCTAACCGGAACCCGGTTAGGATTTAAATGGTTAAAAACCCTAAAAGTCAAACACGTGTCTTTATCTCTCAGCTGATTGACATCATCATAGTATTTACCACGACTTTAGAGAAGGGTCCTTTTCCTAACGACCAAAGGAAACTGAACCAAAGTATGGAAAACTACAGAGTTTTCCATACATAGCTGAGGCCAGTTGCCTCTGGTAACTGAAGTGAATTCTTTTAACCGAACCATTCCCAGCTGTGAGCTCTGCTGATCACATTCTCCATGTCCAACCCAATAATTATAATAGCTACTTTCAACCTGGCGTCCATATTTTGGCCATGTCACCACAGGCAAAAATTGTCAAAAACTCTAAAATGTTGTTCAAAAATAGAAGATATTTACAAGCTCACAACGCATGGCAATGTGAGGCATTGTGAGCCTGTAGACGAGCTATGTGTCGTACAACAAAGTATATAGAGCTTAAGTGGTTAATGGGCAGATTCAACCAGTTTCCACCACTGTGAACCCTTCACAAAGAGCTGTTCCTTTCATCAATTATACAACATTACCACTTATTAAGCCAGGGTGCACAGACACATCCAATTTAAACAGAGATGTTGTGTTTGGACTGTTTTTCAAAATATATTCTCACACACTAGCGTTTAACAACATGAACCCTGGCGTCCATATTCTGGACATGTCTTAATAAGCAAATAGGGCAGCATAGCAGAGCTACAAGCTCACAATGTGTCACAAAATGACACGTCGTGAGCTTGTAGATCGGCTATTTTCAGACCCCTGGGGGACCCAGTCAACATTTTTTTAATACACAATGTAACATGGTGGATATCTAGACCCAGTGTTTTCCCCAAACACTGGGTCTGGACCCATTTGTTGGTCGCGGACAAATATTTATGGGTCACGAGTAAACATTTCTTAAATTTCTGGTTTCCTACATTTTGTTTTTAATTATTATTATTTCAAAGCATTTTTTTAAATCACATTTTTTGAATGAATTAAAAACAAATGATTTTTCAAAAGGATTCCATGAATTAAACAGAAATATGGAATTAGAAAATAATAGAATTAGAAAACAAATGTTTAAGAAGTAGTGAAAATAGCAGATCTACGCGGGCTTGTAGATCTGCTATTTACACTAGCTTGGGTCCTGTGGAAACATCGACCATCTCGTTTGGGTCTCGAGCTTAAAAGTTTGGTAACCACTGATCTAGAGTGTATGATACAAATACTATAATCAATCATAAGATCATTTTTCAGGAATGTTAAAAGAAGAAAACGTACCTTGAGGTTTCCTTTGGTGGTGAAGGCCCGGCCACATATAGTGCAGGCGAAAGGCTTCTCGCCCGTGTGGGTCCTCTCGTGGATCTGCAGGGCGCTGGACGAGGAGAAGGTTTTGCCGCAGGTGTTGCAGTAGTGCTGCTTGGGCGTCCTGCGGGGCGGGGCGGCCGACAGCACCGGCGAGGTGGAGGCAGAGGATGTGACCAGGCTGGAAGGAAAGTCCTTAAAGTCCTTAAAGTCCTTAACCTCTGGGGGGTGGGGGTGGGAGTGGGGGTTGTGGTTGTGGTGGTGGTGGTGGTGGGGGTGGTGGTGGTGGTGGTGGGGGTGGGACTGGGAGTGGAGGGCCTGGAGGCCGTGGAAGAAGCCATTGACCTCAGGCTTGATGAGCGAGCTCACGGAGAGGAGGGAGGGGGTGGGGCTGGAGCACAGTGTGCTGGTGTTAGAGGGCTCGAACAGCTGCGAGGGCAGGTCTCTCATCTGGTGCGTGAGCATGTGCTGCTTG
Organism: Protomyctophum bolini; assembly: GCF_963924005.1. Classification (NCBI taxonomy): domain Eukaryota; kingdom Metazoa; phylum Chordata; class Actinopteri; order Myctophiformes; family Myctophidae; genus Protomyctophum; species Protomyctophum bolini. Next base: position 16,362,495 of record NC_137862.1, on the reverse strand, counting down.
AGGTTGCCCTTGGTGGAGAAGCCTCGGTTGCAGGCCGTGCAAATGAACGGCCGTTCTTTGGTATGGCTTCGGTAGTGAATGTCCAAGGCACTCTGACAAGCAAACGTCTTCCCGCATATGTCGCAGGCTGTGTTCTTGATGGTGCTACGCTCGCGGAAGGGGAACATCATGCCCAGGGGATCCTTGCAGGCGTTCACGGATGTCAGGTCCAAGGCGCCTATGTTGGAAGGGTGAGAGTGCATGAGGCTGGCACTAATGTGCTCCAGGGATAAGGCCCTCTGATGCCTTTCTTCCAGGCTGGGGGATTTACGCTGGTGCGGGTGCACACTGGTGGGGGATGGCGCCTGCATGGAGGAGGTAGATTCTGAAACAGCTGGACTCCCTGCACTTCGGCTTTCAACATCGCCTCCCAGGGATGAAGAGTCATTGGTGAGGCAATCCCCTTCCATTGAGCCATTTGTCATAGCCTTCATTCGGCTCGCCTGAAGCTCTTCTGTCTCGTTGTGTTGTGCACTGTTGTGTTGTGCACTGATGTGGTGTGCACTGTTGTCTTGTGCACTGATGTGGTGTGCACTGTTGTCATGTGCACTGATGTGGTGTGCACTGTTGTGTTGTGCACTGATGTGGTGTGCACTGTTGTGTTGTGCACTGATGTGGTGTGCACTGTTGTGTTGTGCACTGATGTGTGCACTGTTGTGTTGTGCACTGATGTATTGTGCACTGTGCTGGCCATGTTTCTCTTGCCCATCCTGGCTGGCCGCATCAGGGTGAGCCGGGGAGTTGCAGAGACTATCATGACAGGCATCGCCTGACCTGGGCGTGTCGGGGACACTGCTGTCTGGACCCTCCTCCTCCAGGCCATCAAAGTTGTCGTCTGAGAAGTCCAGGTCATCAAAGTTTCCCCCGTCAAACGAGCCCGTTTCAGAGCACATGGACTCGGGGTAGCTGTCAGGCAGTGGGGTGTTGGGAATCTGCCCCCCCATGTGCATGCGGATGTGCTGTTGCAGAACCACAGCATTAGTGAACTTCTTCTGACAGATAGGGCACGAGTGCTGTACCCTCAGAGGAGGCATGGCCCTGTGAACACTGTAATGCGTCTTCAGATTGCCCTTGGTAGTGAATGCCCTGCCACACACTCTACACTTGAAAGGTCTTTCCCCGGTGTGAGTGCGATAATGCATTTTCAGAGCACTCTGGCAGCTGAGCACACGGTGGCAGATGACACACTCGTTGGGGTCTGCCACCTTTCTGTCAATGTTCTCCACAAGCTGCTGCAGCTTGGAGGTCTCCGAGCCCTGGAGAGGATCCAGAATGCCTCCGAAGGGGAACTTAGCTTTGAACTGCTCAGACATGAGGGGCATGAGAGGGTTGGTCATCATGGGAGGACTGTTCGACGTTCTGTAGTCAGTCATGTGGTCCGAGGCAGAGCTCACATGTGTCATGAAGCTGGAAGACATGCTGCCTTCTTCAGTCTTCTCGTTTGAGGTAGGCTGGGTCTCACCCTCGCCATCATCAGACAATTCAAAATCGTCATTGCTATTAGTCGACATTGGCTCGACTGGGGCCAAATCAGAAGCCTTAGCTGTAACAGAAGGGCTGGATATGGCTACTGAATGGTCCTCCTTTTTAATGTAATGTGGTAGACTAGGTATTGTTGGTGGTAGCAGCATGCCAACTGAAGAGGTCAAAGTGGACAGGACTGGTTTGCTGTCTAACCAGCTTGTGACAGGCTTTTCGGGGGGCATTGACATGCCATATGGTATACCAGTGCTTGTTGGAATATTGTCTAAATGCTCAGGAACTGGGTATGGGTTCATCTGAATGTGCGGGTACTTCTCTTTGTGACGTTGGAAGTGTACCTTCAGGTTGCCACGCGTAGAGAAGCGGTTCCCACAGATATTACACTTGTATGGTCTCTCGCCGGTGTGAGAGCGCAGGTGGATTTGCAAGGCACTGTCGCTCCCAAACACCTTGGCACAAAACCTGCATTTATGTTTGAAGAATGCCTCCTCTGAGCTGCTCTTGTGTTCAAACGAAGTGACATTCGGGGGCTTGCCTTTCCGGGCCAGGGCCGCTAATGAGTTGAGGTCCTCTACGGTGGTGCCTATGCTAGACAGAGAGCTGGAGAACAGGGGATTGCCAGGTGGGGGCTGAGGTAGAAGTGGGTTCACTGCAGAGTTTAACAGGCTACCTATCCCGAATGCTGGCGTGGATGACTTAGCTAGCGATGGGTTGCTGAGCTGAGAGTGCAGGCTGCTCATGTGACTTGGTCTCTTGTCTGAGGCGGCCTGGGTATTGATTGTTGCGGGCCCCAGTGAGCTGATGCTCTGAGATGTCTCACTGCTGCCTGCATTGGACTGAGGTAGCTGCGCTGCTGCAGCCAGCTGCTTCAAGCTGCTGATGCTGGCAGACTGACTAGCCAGGCTCTGTGCTAGGCCTGCGGCTGCAGCCAGCTGTTGAGAGAGATGGGAGCTGAGTGTGGTTAGAGGGCTGGCTGCAGGCCCCATGCCCGCGGTGCCTGAAGCAGTACTCGGGGGCACCTGCAATTCAGGGGACTGAGAGGCCAACAGTAATATCTGGTGACGGATCTGCTCGATGAGCTGCAGCTGGTGGATCTGTTGCTGCTGCAAGGCCAGGAGCTGTTCCATGAGGGCTGGCACTGCCACCCTGGGCCCTCCGGACGAGCGGCCCTCCTGGGAGAACTGGGCCACGGCCACTTTGGTGCTCTGCAGGTTCTCGATGATGACGTTGCTATTTATCATCGAGAAATGCCCGAGGTCGGTCAGGGCGCCGAGCTGAGGGAGAGGAGCGTGGATGGCGGGGATGCCCACCGCGGGGCCAGCACCGCCCATGCCGCTGTGTCCACTACCCGTGTTGATGGGGCTGCCGCTGTCAGTGTTGCTGCCCTCCTCCTCCTGGCCACTGCTGATTCCAGAAACGTCCACATCCATAGACTCCTCTTGGTCAAGCACGCCTCCTTGCTCCAAAATATCACTGCACTCTGGCTGCTCGGCGTTATCTGCTGTGTCATTCATCTGGTCATCAGGATTATGGGGAGGAGAGCCGGGGGAGAAGGTGCCAGTAGGGGAGGCGGGATTTCCATTCACTATCAGAACTAATTGATTCTTAGTGCAATTCTTCTGGTGCTCCTCAAGATTTGATAGTTCAAAGAACTCTGCGCAACATCTGCTGCAGACGTGGGCATCCGACTCCTTGCAGGGGGGGTCCTCGGAGCAACATTCTGTATCCCCTGAAAAACAAGAGGGGGGGGGGGGGGGGGGGGGATTAGCGATTAGAAAATGTTTCACAGCTGAAGAAGCAGCTTTATCTCTTGAAATTCCATTGTTGTTAATCTTAAGTTAATCAGGTTTACACTCATCCCCTTGATGTGTTCACAAAAACAACGATCGAAAAGCAACAATAAGCCACAGAAATGAGAAAGGACCTTATTCAATGCGATGGCCTCTGCAACATGATAAGAGGGGAAGCAAAATCAATAGCACTACTCAAATATTGCTTAAAAGTGATCTTTGAAGATGTACATCTGGGTTTCATCAGTACAGCTGAAGGTAATCATCATCTTCAACATAATCTATCAAAATATAGAATACTGTGAAGTGAGGACATTGGGTCCTAATGAAATTTCATAGAAAATCATTGATTTCCTATATTTCATGCCCTTCAGTGTCTACTTGTCCACTCGGTGTAAATCAAGTATTTGAAGGACTTATTAGACTTTCAATTTGCTGTCAACTTTGCTCATTTTCAGGCAACTATAGGCATCTTGGACAGGTTATCCATGTCACTAAACTCATTTGTATCCAGTCAAGCTGCAATCATGGCCTGACACGAACAACTCAGCCTGTGGCATACAGATTGTTATGGACACCCACTCAACCCACACAACAGGCAATGAAAGTGTGAATAACACTGGTCAATATAATATTACGTATTATGTTTAGTTCAAACTTTTGTAAAAAATAAAATAAAAAACTATTATGTCCTGATTGCATTAACTTATACACATTGAGTGACTTTAATGATTCTAATAAAAAAACATCCAAAGAAATTGTGCTAATGGAATCATGTTAATAAATAGTAAAAAATATATTCCAAAGTGGGATGGATATTAAAATGCAGTAGCCACAAACTCAAAATTGCCAAAACAAAGAATAATACAGACACACAAGAATACTTTTGTCAATCGTCACAAAGAAAAAGTGAAAACTATTCTGTCTGTGTCTTTATACGTTTTAATAAAACAGACGCCCAGGCACAGGCAGGGTAACAGAGAATAAAGGAGGCGAGACAGAACCCCTGCCCCCCCTCCAGAGCAGACCAGACCGCTGTGTGCTCCAGATTTTCCTCATTCTTTCACGTCGCTCATTGTCACACTAATATCTGCACTGTTTAACATACAAGTTGATTTACAAATTGCATTTTCTCTATGAATCCCTTTCACTGTGGTTCCGGCCCTCAACGTTTTCATCAGGGTCGGGGCCGGGGAATTCATTTGCAAATGAAACCCCCCGGAGGAGCACAACCTTGCCCCGCAGAGGGACAGGATGCCGTCCCATTGTTCGCCCAGCATGGGAGCGGCGAGTGCGGCGGTGCAGCCCGGCTGTGCTCATCTCAGTCTACTCAAAAGGCACAGATCCTGTTTAATTCAGGGATTATCTCCCTCAACAAAAAAAAAGTTTCTCTCTGCTCAGAGACATCAGATAACGCAAAGTTGCCATGACAGTAAACCCGGGCCCTCATGCCACCAAAACCATGCACACACACGAGAGGGGGGGGAAGGGGGGGTTTACTGTTAAGTTTTCACGTTAATCACCCCCCGCGCACGCACACGCACACGCACACACACAGCACCCTCCCACCCAATACCAAAGTGTTAGTAATGAAAAATATGTGTGTGGTTTGTTGTGTGTGGATTACAGAAATGCCTTGTGTGTGTTCTAAAAGCTAACAGCGTACACAAGGTAGCATGGAAAGATTACTATCGCCGAACATTCAATCCTAAAGATCCTATGGACAATGTTAAAATGACACAAAATAACACAATGTGTGTGTGTGTGTGTGTGTGTGTGTGTGTGTGTGTGTGTGTGTGTGTGTGTGTGTGTGTTTCAGGTTAAATATCCTGTACTGAATACACGAAAAGATTACTTTGTACAGTTTAAACTCCAAATGAGTCGCTAAATTACATTAAAAATCTTAAGATGCATTAATCACACATGAATGTCCGAGTATGACAGCCCAGAATGTCTTTCACAAAAATGTCTTAAATAGTCTCTAAAAAACTAATAACTGACGGTAAGTATTTTACTTGTTTTAAATCGGCTATTCAAAATCTAAAGAGATTTTATAAAGAATATTGAAAAATGCATATTATTCATGAATTCACTATAAACATAGATAAATGGAGAAAATAAAACACTACCACTATGGGCAACACTATATGATGCAACCGTTGGTGATTATGAATTATCACTAGCAAAATTGCATTGCATTACTATTAATTAAAATACTGTACATCACCCACACATCATTGGGGATAGCCAATATGTATTTTAAAAATAATTAAGATGAATATATCTGGTTCATACTAAAAAATGATTCCTCAATTCTCTTCATCATTTGCCCTTATGGATTTCAAACGGTATGGTAGGCAAACCATTCTTTAAATGATTTAGAAACTGCTGCTCTCTCTGAATGTCCTACTCTAGCCCCCAACTGGACCTTATGTTAGGAAATGTGACAGAAAACATGTGACACTGTTACAGCTGCAATAAAAGCATACTGTGTTTGTTTATTGGGTCAGCAACTTTGATTTAGACGCTTACGCAAAAATGTGTGTGCACTCTGAACTCTGAATAGGTTTCACATTGTGTTTGTTATGAGGAAAAAACTAAACTAACAGTGAATTTTTGTTATACATACATAGACATATATGCATAAAAAAATACATAAATATATATAAATGTGTGTGTGTGTGTGTATATATATATATATATATATATATATATAAACTATTGCAGAATATCTACAATCCACTGTCCAAATAAAGGTTTGTGAGCAGCACTGACGCTAGCATTAAGTTTAATTCTCTAAATAGCAAAGATTAGTCTAAATCAAACTGAAAATACAGTTAAGTCAGTGTGAAGATGGAGTCTATAAGACAAACAAGCACAATTACAAGCAGTGCACAGAGCTAAAGAGCACAGCAGGACAGACAGACAGAAAGACAAGCAGGCGAACAAATTGACCAAAGTGTGAATTTGCGAGATGGAAAACAAACGGATTAGCAGAAAAAAAAAGAGAGCTTTTAAGAGTTCCTACATTCTTATTTTTTTGTTGCCAGCCTCTTGACACTTGTAACTTCAGGAGGGTCTGTGTGGGCGCCCATGCACCACCTCGTCTCTTGCAGCCCCTCAACCAAAACAAGAAATCCCTTTCCCACTCAACAACACTAAGGCTGCCACGGTGCCGAGGAGGACAAGACTCCAAGTCTCAGCAGCTCTGCCCCGGTGACATGCTTAAAGCTTCAGGGGAGGGAAAAGGAGAAAAAAAGGGCGAACAAGTCCTTCAGGCTACATCTAGACTCACACTATATAAACATTGGCCAAAAGACAAGAAACCGAATCCCTGTTGTTTGCAGTGCAAAAGAGGGACACTCTCTGCCAATCTCCGTCACAGGGGGGACACTGTGATAGGGCGAAAGGGGACGGCGACCACATTGATAAGGTCCCCCCTTCCTCCGTTCCTCCTACTACTCCAGCACAAACACACACACACATACACACACACACCCACAGTGAAAAAAGCAGGGGCCTTGCGTGCATGGCCGGCCGCCTGTGGATCTGATCACGGGGGTCAATGACGAGGTAGAGGGGAACACACTAGGCCCTGACCCCTCGTCACCTCCACGCAGAGGGACGCTGGCAAAGGTTAAAACAGCTCAACATCCCACCCTGCATTGGCTCCCTGTCTCTCACAGACGACACGTTCAAGCATACGTACGTAGCACAGCCTCCCAGTCCCCACAGCATCATTGAGGGCGCATGATAGGAAACGCGTGCCCTTCTCTGTTATTTTATTTCTGACTATGTGCATTCTCTTTTAAAAATAAATACATGTGGATGTGTGTTTTCACCAGTCAGTCAGTCAGTCAGTCAGTAATGCATTCATCAGTGTTCAGTCAATTACAAAGAATTCCAAGTTCCTTGCCTTATAATTGCACGCACTGCACTTTCCTCTCTGTTTAAGTAGCCTATGTGAGTTTGGGTTATTAATTGGGAATTTCATTAGGCCACCGGTCTGCTGACAACGGGAACAAAAGTAACTTCATCGCTTTTATTAAATTTGAGGTCAGAATGCGGTGGAAAAACAAGTAGGTTATCATTCAGCGATGATCTCTATGCTGCATTGCATTGATCCGGTTTAACTAAGTCGCATAAGCACTGAATGGCTCTGACGCAGGTCCTCTGTTGAAAAGAGTAACTCTTCCTGTCAAATTGCCAGTGCTATATGACTGAGTGTGTGTGTGTGTGTGTGTGTGTGTGTGTGTGTGTGTGTGTGTGTGTGTGTGTGTGTGTGTGTGTGTGTGTGTGTGTGTGTGTGTGTGTGTGTGTGTGTGTGTGTGTACAGATTTAGTCAGTATAGGCCTATTTTAACTGTACTATAGATTTCATGCATCAGGACTCATGTGGACATGGTACTATGTATGAATAATAAAAAGGAAATAACAATGAATCTACCAGTGAAACTATATTTTTATGTGAATGTCATTAAAACAAATACACCTAAATTCAAAAGTCAGAATGGCGTCTGGCATTTTATTATAACATATGCACCAGTGACATCTAATGTAAGCATGAGGCCTACATAAAAATCTTGAAAATAGAAGTATTAGAACTAATTTTTATATTGTCCGATATGATATATGTTATGCATGAATACAATTCCATCTGCAAATAAAGTAAAATCTATATAATTTTCTAGATTTGATTAAATCAAAATAAAATATAGCCTATACTACTACATATTTCAAAACAAAATATATCAAATTTATATAGCCTACATAACAGGATTTTGCTACATAAATCTAGATATAGGCTAGTTTAAAAAAAAGAATATAGTGCAATATAAGTCAACAATGCAATATGTTCGTTTTTCCTCCTGTTTGATACGAAACAACATATCAGCGGTGTGTATGCATGTTATAACACTTTAATTAGCCTACTAAACACCGTCACAGCGAATATGGGCCTACTGGCTAATGTTTTCTTTGTAGGCTAATATATACTCTAAGGCTAAACCCATACAGAAAATTAAGTGAGGGGGGGGAATAACTACCGGTAGGCCTATGTCCTATTTATCTACAAGTTGGTTAAACAAATACATTTCAGATCAGGCCTTTGCCTGTAGTCTGTTGAAACTTTTTAAACGTGTTGTAGCTGATCGAAGATTTATTTTGCAATATAAACGATACTCGATGTTGTGCGATTGAGAGAGAGAGAGAGAGAGAGAGAGAGAGAGAGAGAGAGAGAGAGAGAGAGGAGGGGGTAGAGACTAAGATTAGATGAGTTAACTTCAATAGGCTATTGTTTCAACAACAAAAAGTAGCCTAAATCTGGTAATATTTTCGAGAACCATAAAACGCAGGCCTCGATGTGCTTATTTACTATGCTACAGAAAAAACGAGTTCGGCAAAAAAAAATGTCCTAAAATGCACTAAAATGGCTTGGTTTCGTTATACGGTGGAAATGTCAAAGCAAGGTTTTCCCAGACCTGCATGCAGACCAACAGGAGATAATACATGTGTGTATTCTCTTAATACAGTCATGGCCCAGAAAACTTTGAGGAGCTGCATGTGGGGAGTGGACTGGGTGGGACGCGTTGACTGTCTGCTATCCGTGAACGCAGTGAAGTGAGTTTACAAAAGCCGAAAACTATTTTCTCTCTAATCTTTAGGGAAAGTAATATTGTTTGAGAACGATTATTTTTCCTCTCGCTGTCCCTCTTTCTCTCTCTTTTCTTTTAACAACCGTCAAGGCTAAATATTTTGTAGTCAGAATCATTCGCTCACACTCGGAGCCTAGGCTAGCCTACTTTATATTCAGCCGAACCCTCCGCAGAAATCAAGAATAAAGGTGACTGTTATTAAAAACGCGATTGGTTTTTAACTCGCGTCTCCTACTTATAACTTATCCAGTGTGTGCGCAGCACGTTGTAGAATATTGTGAAATTAAAAACAATCTAGCCTGCCCTATTAGCGTCCAGGGCGTTCTCCTAAACCGAGGCTTATACTCTTAACCTAATGAAAGAACAATATCCTCATTATCCTGAATAAATCTGGAAAAGGTTAGATTTCCAGTGATAAACTATGGCACAACTTTTAAATGGGCTACAGGCTATAAACCAAATAACGTTGCTGTTGCAAGGGGGCAGACACACATTTCAAAAAAGAGGAAGAAATGTTCTCTGCTTTGGAGATTGGATAAAAAGATCAGTAGGCTCCAAGTCCGTGGTGGACTCCACTTACCATTGTGTTCCGATAAGGGCAGATGAGGGTCCGAGTCCGACTGGAAGTGTTGCGGCTTCGCTTGTTTCCTCCGCGACATGCTGGCTCACACATCAGCGAGCAAAGAATACAAAAAAAATGACTGCAAATATCTTCTCAAAATCACCCAAATCGAGTCCATCCACCGCGCATGTGCCCCGTTATGATTATCAATAATGCTCTGCGATTAATCATACGGGGCTTCTTTGAAAAGGCGATTGGCAAGTCGCCAGCCCCCCCTCCCCCCTATTCAAATGAAGTCTCTTTAATCAATTAGCTCCTGATTTGCTGGGGACTCTTGTCTCTCTCCGCGCTCCCACCCAATGAGTTGATCCGTGTGGAAAAGAAAGGCTGGGTTTCCCCAACTCCCTTTAGATACAGTTAACCCTTCTTTGCGACCAGCTGGTATAGCCACGGAAAGCTTATCTTTGACTACTAGTGGAATGTCCGCGTATTCTCTTCAGTGCCATCGTGCCTGTGCCGCTGCCACCGTATCTTTCATGTTGATCAAGCGGCAATGAACCGCAGCCAGCCCGCCGTTTGAGACCCGATGAGAGGCGCTCCTCCTCGCGGCGTCGGTGTTGTAGGGAGTCTCGGGGAACCTCCGTGGCGTGGGTCTGGTCACATATACTGGTCACTGTAGTAGGCTACTTTTCTACAAACTGTGGCCGTCCCGTCCTGTATCTTTCCTTCCGCGGTTCAGGTCGTTCGTTGTAGTTCAGATCTGGTGTGTATATGTTAACACACACAGACACCTAGTAGTATACAAGTTCTTCTTGTAGCGAGACTTCCAGCAGCGGCGGCGGCGCGCAGAACCAGCACGGCCGTCGAGGGGGAGGAAGAAGCGTCTTCCGCGCGTAACGGCGCAGCAAGAGCACGCGTTCCCAAAGTCCGCGACGACGACGGCGTATCCAACGTTCCAATCAGTTTCATTTGATGATTATTGTAGAAGGGGGCTTTACTTACTAACACGTTGTTCATCACACTACACTCACACTACTACACACACACACACTGCATTCCGCGAATAAACAAACTTTGAGAAGAGGGCCCGTGGCCGTGGAGCACTGTGAGAAATGTGGAGCCCAGCCCATCTATGATTTGATTGGTCAGCGCGCTCTTCTATCACAGCCCCCCCCCCCTCTCTCTCTCTCCCTCTCTCTCAGGTTCTCTTGCCCTCAGTCTTTCGCTCTCTCGCTCTCTCGCCGGACGCACACACAACACACGAGGGAGCGAGTTGACCGGTGCAGTCAGGGGGACATTGAAGAAGAAGTGATATGATAATCAATTCTAAAGTATAGGCTATTATATAGGGACATCGTCATCATATAGCCGCACGGCGCTTTTAAAATGTAGTTATTATTTTTCTTCCAAAAACTTTATTTGGATCGGCTTCCGTGATATATTAGACATCCTCTTTTTTAATACATATAAATGATTCGTCCTGCACAGTGTTTGCATGGGTCCGGTACAGCAAAAGCTGGAGCTTCATCAAAAGTTGCAGCATGCTTTTCATGCACTTGCACTTCCTATTTCAATAGGCTACATATAAAACGTGCTGGTCGATTATTATTTGTTCAAATCTGGCAGACATGTCCTGCATCATTATTATTATTATTATTATTAGCATAATAATTATAATAACAACAATATACAATTTTACTAATATTACCAGTATAATTATTACTATTATTAGATTTACCCTACATTATTATCAATAATAATAAGTGTAGCCGATTGTAATTCTATTATAATTCCTGTCCTAAATGATGGACTAACTAGGCTTTCAGCTGATATGTTTAAGGGGCCAAAGAAGAGTTCCCACAGGAGAGCTGCGTGTGTTGTTGCCCCTCTCCGGGTCGAGTTAGATTTATTACATGAAGAAGATAAACGAAGCCATCAGTCGGGCTGATTTTGAGAAATGAAGATAATAACGTGACTATAGGTGACGCAGTTCGGATGCCATTATTTCTCGCTGAATATTTAAAGAGGTGCTGCGGGCTAGATGGATCTGGTCCTCTCCTGTGTCAGCTATCTTTTAGGACGGCTGGCCTACTATTTACTTATTCATGGGGAAAAAAAAGAGAACAAGACATGGGGGGGGAATACAAAATAAAATAGACTATACTTTTGATATAGGTTGGCTAAAGATGCGAGTTATCATCGCAAATTGCTCCAAATTATTATTATTATTTTATTTTATTTATATTATTTTCTGTTGTATTTTAATTTCAAATTTAATTTATTGTTCATAGGCATAGCCTATATTTCATCTTTCTCTCCCTAATCGAAACCGCAGCGGAAAACGACAAATGATCATCAATAGGGGAAAACTGTTTGCGTGTAAAGCTTAATAAGCCTATATGCATGCAATTATGTGCCGCAAATCTGAATTTGTTGGGGAGAAAAAGGAGAGAGAGGGGGGGTTCTGCAATATTCTAATGTCCCGGGCGGGAAAATCAATGGCCAGTTAATTGATGTGAGTGTTGGTGTGAGATTGTAAACAGGGTGATTTGCAGCCCAGTCGAGCGAGAGACATCTGAAATGAGATTCACGGTATAGAATACGGGCGCTAACAGTCTCTGGTTGACTGACACAGACACAACCGGCCATAGTTTGGGGACTGACTGACCGACCGGGCAGAATGAAATAACTCAAGAAGAGACACAGGCAGCAAACACACACGGAACAGTATAAGCTATAGTAGCCTAACAGTGGGCCTAAAAAACGCCGAGGGAAACGAAGAATGCACTGGAGAAAATTACTTTTTTTTAGTCAACATATGGCTTGTTGTATATATCCTAACAGTTTAATGACATGTTAACTCGGTGCAGCTAGTTGTTAAATTAGATAGAACTAGAAGTATATCAATATAGAACCTACTCCGTGGAATAATGTCTAAATATATAATGCATTTTAACCGTTTGTTATTTTTGTGTTAAGAAAGTGTATGCCCCCCCACACACACGCACCCCTCAAGGGAGTAAATGACAGAACCTACATGACGCACATGCACCCTCGCCTGTTACGCGCAATCGATAGATAGTGTGCGGAACATATCAGAGAAGGTCCTGCCTATCCTATAGTGCCATCATTCACTATTATCACTGACGTCCGATAATTGATCATGGCTCAGAAACACAGAGCGTTTGACCGCATAATTGAATAGTAAAAAGAATGGGTAAAATCTCCCCAACAACCTGCATGTTGTGTGTGATACCAATCTTTCAAGTATTTCTCACCAGGGGAGAAAAAAATCGCCTGTGTGTGTGTGTGTGTGTGTGTGTGTGTGTGTGTGTGTGTGTGTGTGTGTGTGTGCGTGCGTGTGACACACACCGCATTCAACATGTGGTGAGTTGCTATTCACAGCCCTGCTTGCTACTAAAGACGACGCCTGGAGAATTACAACGAGTTGGATCACATGTTCATTTAGGTCAACTGCAAATACAAAGTGTGTGTGTGTGTGTGTGTGTGTGTGTGTGTGTGTGTGTGTGTGTGTGTGTGTGTGTGTGTGTGCGCGCGCGCGTACATGTGTGTGAAAACAAGACAAGAAGAAGGAAAATGGTGCAGAGTTGGCGTTGCAGGGATCCACTCATATCTTATAAGCACTGCGTTAGAAAACAAAACAAGCAGATTATAGGCATTACAGCCTCCATGATCCACTGCATGGATGGACCTGATTTGCAGAAGATCAGTTAAACACAATTGATGCATTTGTGAATCTCAAGAAGATCAAGAGCGACTTGTTTTCACCGGGATAAAATAAACAAAACATATTGTAATGAATAACATGGAATTTTGTCCACAATATCAATACGAAGCAACTGAAAAACAAGTTTTTTTTTTCAATGGAGAGAAAGGATTTTTGTCCCACCAAGAAACAGCAACCAATGGGTGCAAAGAGGAACAACGTTGGGCGGGACTTGATAAACTGTCAATCGGGGTGGTCTTATTTTGTCTCCCTGCTCTTCCATTGAGACATTTCAGATCATGTCAAAGGTCATGTCTCACCTATATAACACATGGCATGAAGAATTTTGCCCTAATGGTCAAAATTTGATATTTTTCCACCCTGAGTAAGCAGGCTGGCTCTATTACCTCAATGGTAAATGGCAGCACTTGCACAGTAAAGCAGATTGACATAGAAGAGGAACGTTGCATAGGCCTATAATGCTGCTTTAATTCACAAACACGTAATGAATATTATACATTATGTTGTGGGGGTGCGTATAAGTCACACAGACATAATTAATATTATACATTATGTTGTGGGGGTGCGTACCGTCACACAGTCAAATCCGGAGTGTTATAATTTAACTCTAACTATCTGATGGATCCACATTTGATTTTTGCACACGCCCAGAGTTAAATGAGCACTCTCCAGATTGTGTTTGCGTACGGTTGTGTGAGGCTTAATGGAAAGTAAAGAGTGTTTTGGATCAACAATCATCTCAAATGTATAAGGTCTTGGATGGCCTCATTCATATAGCTTGCTGACATCTTGCGAATGGATTAAGGCCTTGATTAAAGGGATGGCATGTAAAGCTGCAGCCTCTCATGCACAAACAAAAATAAATAGGCAAACAACTTCAGGCTAGATATTTCTCAGTTTTTACAATGAATGTATTAATACCCTAATGCCAGAACAATGTGTAATGTTAAATAATATTTTCCATTTGAAATGAGTTCCAGTAGCACTGCTGCCTGAAGACCACGCAGGAGCCCAGGGATACCGACCCTTCGTTGAGCGGTAGAAGTTTGGGCTTCCCATGCGGGACACCAAGGTTCAAATCCATACCATGCCTGAAGAATGAACAACAAATTGGCTCACACGTATACATTTAGATCAATAGTGTATATGCATTACAACTAACCTGCTTGAGGCCCCGTTATTTGGAGACTTTTCTTTAAAATAAAAAGTAGCTCATCTTCCGTTCCACACAAATGATCAAACATCTCGGCAGAGGGGGGTAAAAAAAAAAACACAGATATAATTTTGCAAAATGATGACTTAAAATGACTCGCGGGGTGAACCAGAATGCAGCATTTAAACTAAAGTGTCGATGCACTTTGAAAAATGGCCCCGCATTAGCATTCAGTACCTGCATCGGCACAGAATAGCCTCCATTAATTAAGAGATCAACCCCCTCCTCCTCTGTTGTCCTCCTGCAGTCCTGCTGTAGCACTTGTCCGTGCCGATTGTGTCTCTCTCTCTCCGTGCACGCTGCACGTGCACCATCCCTCCCTCCCTGGCTGACAAACTTCCTGCAGCATCGGCCCATATCAATGGCCCCTGTTTGTTCTTACATTATCTCACACACACTTTACAGGCAGCCCCTTTCAATCTCCGCCTTGTTTGAGACAAAACAAGCAAATAGTAAGAGTGTTACAGAGGTGCTAAAGGTCACACGCGCACACACACACACACACACACACAAGCGTGTAAGAGCACACACACGTATACGAGAGCAGACAGGCACGTAGACGGACGCACGCACGCACAGTCGCACACACGCACGCACGCAGCATGTTTACACTATGTCTGTATAGGTGTGTGTGTGTCATTGGTGTCGTCCATAACCATGTGCATCCTTGCGTGCATGCGTGTGTGAGTGCATGTACCTGTGTCTGTCTATGAGCATTCTGATGATGAGCCCAGGTGTACAAGCGCCGACAGATGTGGGCCGATGAGTTGCTGACCACGAAGCAACTTCCCAGACACCAGTCCTCCTCGTTACCAGAGAGAGAGACAGAGACAGAGAGAGAGAGAGAGGGAGAAAGAGAGAGTGAGTGTGTAGAGAGAGAGAGCCAGCCAGCCAGTCAGTCAGTCAGGCAGTCAGGCAGCAGTGTCCCTGTCCTCAGTGTTGTAACTGGAGAACACACTTCAACTTAAGGAAGTGAGCTTCTCAGCCCTGAAGTCTACTCGGAATCTGAGTTACATTCCTCTCCACTGTACAGTTTAATGCATCTCTTGACATTTGGACTCCTCTTCACTAGTGTTAATTTAACTCTGAAATTAACTTTGAAATTCACTTTGGCTGCAGTAAATACTGACTGTAGAATCTTTTTTTAAGAAAATGTAACTAACAACTAACGGCTAAAATCTACACATAATTCCAACCCAAAAATAAAGTATTAAAGAGGGAACTATAATAGATCCAAAGTGTTTATATGTACAGGAGTAACTGAAATGCTCTGATATACATTGATATAATATGAATTCTATAGTAAACGTCTCTCTCTGTCTCTCTCTCATGCTGCATGCATAACATTGCTTTAATTTTTCATTTGACATACAAACATCCCCTCAAATATCTCAATCATTAAGCAGTCCAGCTGTCACATCACAAATCAACTTGATTGTACCTGATTAAACATGCTCGCTTGACTTGGACTAATTGGATTAATGGGAAACACTGACTGCGGCATTGTACAGCCACCAAGAAGACTAGTTTAACTCTCTTCATATTCACGGGAAGACACCCCCCCCCCCCCCCCCCCCCCCCAGAAAAAACACTTTCTGCTTTCATATTGACAGTGACAAATGATATTTGTACGAAGAAGAGATGCTTTAGTTTGTTAGATGTTTGGCCGAGTGGAGCCGAATTACACCGACACACATCACTGAGACTGGGGAGTTAAAAGAGGAACCAAACACGACCCGACACATCTTGAAGAAATTACAGACATCACCCCCCAAATAGCCCAGTGTTTATGTATTTCTAAGACCCTGGAAGCAAAACGAAAAATTACACATGGAAATATCCTCATGTTGCATACGCCTGTAAACACACACACACACACACACACACACACACACACACACAGAGATCACATCTGGGTGAAGCTACAAGGCAGGATGGATGATGGGGGGGGGGGGGGGGGGGGGGGGGGTGCAGGTAACCACCACAGTGCGAGGACATGTCCTATATAAAAAAAACGTGCACGATAAATACACAAAGTTCAAACATATCAAGTGGGTTTATTTGTAGCAATTCTGGACACGAGATGTTTATCAACGGCCGCCAGACAGCCGCGCTGGTTGGCCCGGCACTTTAACTCCGTCTCAGACAGAACCCTTATTGCTATTGATAGTTAGCATCAGTGTCCCGGCCTGAGAAATGGAGCTGCTATGGGCCAACGCAGGGCTATTGATCTCCCTGCTTGTCCCTGCCTCTGCCTGGAGCCAGAGGAGGAGGAGGAGGAGAGGAGAGGGGAAGGAGGCACCTCCCTAACCCATGCTGCCCCCCCACTTTTGATGCACTCTATAGAGAGGGTACAAATGTAACAGAGTTATAACAAATGGTCTGGATAAATTAACAGCCAGGGCTTCACTGAGGCCCCTGATGATGTGGGGGTGGGGTCGGAGTATATGTGCATGCATGTGTGTGTGTGTGTGTGTGTGTGTGTGTGTGTGTGTGTGTGTGGGTGTGAGAGAGAGAGAGCGAGATTACAGTAGGCATCTCTCTTTTGGTTATGTTGCACATATACTTTCATTGAGGGGGGGGGGGGGGTAAATGGTCCCAGAAGTTAGAACTTGCTTGTTTAATTGTTCCACAATTGAAGACGAAAAAAAAAAAAAAGAAAGGAAAAACAACCACCGACTCGTTGTTTGATATTTTGAAGTATATAAATTAGCATAAAAGTTGATTTGTCATTTCTCCGGTATTCAAATAAAGTTTTTAATGTGCCGCAGCGTCTGGGTTTGATTTTTATATTTTCTTTCTGCAGGACAATAATCATACATACCTATATCGTTGCTGCATGTCGGGTGGAGACCTTGTATCTCCAAAACAAAGAAAAAGAAGAAGCTGTGTCACAATGCAACCACTGTAGTAATTATTGAAATAAAAAAACAGAGACATATTTAACCACTTTCAACGTTTTTCCAATATCTCGACACCCAAAAGAGGAAATTCGATGTCTCCCCAAGACCCAGAACTAGTGAAAATAGCTATCTACAAGCTCACAACGCGAGGCTAAGTTGTAGATCTGTTATTTTCACTACCTTTGTGTGACAGTCTTGATGATGCTGAACAACAGTGCTTGTTTCAGCCCCAAAGCCTTCAGTCGCCATTAGATTCTTCAAATGGCAAAGTTCTGCCGTAGTTCGTATTCTGCCATATTCCCAATAAAGAAAAAAAATGTGTTAAATATGACGCCTTTCCTTGCTTAATTGTTCTTTTAAAACAAGCACAAACACACATTAGACTGGGCTGAGGTTTCCGTGGTTAGGCCTTACCGCTGTCTGTTGGAAGGAGACGTGTTGTAGCTTAATGTGAGGTCTCCTGCCTGCATTTCTGTGCATGTGCATGCGCATGTGCGTGGGTGTGGGCGTGCGTGCGTGCGTGTGTGCATGCGTTTTCCCTTCCACTGACCACACAAGAGCTGTGATGCTGTGTGTGTGTGTGTGTGTGTGTGTGTGTGTGTGTGTGCCTACACATGTATTTGTCTCTTTTATGTGTTATTTAGCTCCTATAGTCACCACAGAAGACAGCCAAAGCTCTGGTGTGTACGTGTGTGTGTGTAATTGTTGTAGTATGCATGTGTGTGCAAACTGTGCACGTGTGCAGGCGTTCAATGTTTTTGTGTGCCACTAACTACACAAGAGCACAGGGAGGGAGGCAGACAGACTCTGGAGACAGCAGCAACGTCTTTGACACATTGTTGGGCAAACAGATTTGAGGGAAATGGTGTCGTCATTACAATAGAGCCATCATATCACTGCACTGAGTTACTCCACAGAGGCTAGCAGGGTGAAGTGTGCCCAGGGCCTTGAACTTGTCATGCTCTATTTAGCCTCCTTGTAGAAGCTGAGTCAGATGTGGGAGTCACTCAAGAGCCTGCTAGGGTCCCCAAGGAACGCTGAGGAGACCACCTTGATGGGGTAAAACATTTACACTTTTAACCCCAGGGTTCATTTAACTCTAAATGAATCCTCTATAAATGGATAAATTAACCACTTGATTTGAACCCAAGCATTTATAGTCTGGGGGAAACTTTACCATTAGCCTCATATACTGTAGCATAATTGCCAGGAGAGACAAAATGAAAAATTAAAATCTGCCTAAAGTCAACTAGGTGTTTATCTGCTTATATACTGTATATCTGCTCTCTCGATGCTGCTGATTCATCGTGCCTTATTGCTTATGTCCTCAGCCTATCTTAATGTTTGGTACATTTGGTACTTTAAAGCACTTTCTGCCTATGTGATTTTAGAATATTGTTCTGATAGGCTGAGGACATGGGCAATAAAGCAGCAGTGTTAGCAGAGTTAGGTCTTATTTTATTTCTTTTATAAAAGAAGTCTTATTTTATTTAAAGAATACTATTCTTATTTCAATTTATTTTAATAAAAGCTTGGAGCTCAAGACCGGTGTGCGAACATCTTCTCTTCTCACCTGCACATATTTTTGTTCAGCAACCGTATAAGTGTTTGAGATGTGCGTGCTTGTGATGATCGGGGATCATTATATCATTATAGTGTATATTTGGGAGGATATATATGAATATTTATCAGAAGTTCTTATATTGTTCTCAACTACACAGTACTAGGGTGGGGGGAGTGGTGCCTGTGTGTGTTTTCCCTAATCATCCGCAGGTGGACTGATTGATGATTGACACCTATGAGGCTGGCCCGTCTGTCAGGGAGTGATCGGCCCTGACTGGCTGCCGGTCTAGAGTGGGAGTGCTCCTGATCATGGTTCTCCCTACTCACCTACACTATATGAGTCAGTCTGTTCCAAGAAGACAACGGAGAGACAGGCCGAAACCCTCTCTCTCCCAGCCGCCACACAGTTGTGGACTTTTGATTATATAGTTATTCCTTAATTTATTCCCTTCGGAAAGGAATTCGTTTTGCTTTAGTTGTAGTATTATTTTGTGTCTGTTTGTTAGGTTTTCTTTTGAGTTTAATCTGTATTCTGTAAAACATCCGTCTTTTCCCTATTTATTCATCCATATATAAAATAAATGTTCGCATTTTGAAGCTGGTGTCCTGTCGGTCCATTCAATGTTACACTTAATTACCCCTAGACTAATTGTGTCGTAACATATTGGGGGCTCGTCCGAACAAAAACAGTGTTAAGTCAGTTCGATTGTTTTTTGTTGTTTTGTTTGTAACTGGTGGTGCGGGGGAGAGTTCATTAAGTAAATCGCGTTGCTTGCATCACTTGAGTAAGAGCTTGGTGGCGGTATAGTATGGACTCTGACTTTCAGAGTGCTGCGGTCGTGGATGTCTTGACTTTTGAACAACTTGAACGGTGTACATACTGGGAGTTGTGGGCAGTGGCTAAACAGTACAACGTTCCTTTGCCTGAAGGTACCAGGAAAAAAGAGGCAATTTTCTTGGCTGTGTCACAGCAGCTGTTATCACACGGCATTATCACTATGGCATCAGGAGCAGGTCAAGTCGGTGTGACCGACGCCTTAGTAGCTGAGGCGGACGAAGGGGAGCCTGGTCCATCCTCAGCGGCGGGCCTCGGGGGTTCTGGGGAGGCACGGCCCCAGAGCTCGCACCTCGACTCGCAAGTAGAGGGGGGGAGTCCTCAGGACGTAAGGGGGGCCATACGCCTTCGCGAAATGGAACTTCAAATCAAATTGGCCGAGCTGCGTACCGAGGAATGCAAATTGGCCCAAACGGAACGGGAGATCGAGAGAATTCGCTTAGGCCGGGCCTACCCTGACCTGTCGTCGTCGGCATCGGCGGCGGCTGCCCCCCCACAACTTGGTGACATAGTACCAAGAGGTTCGTCTGGTGGTTCCAGAGGAGAGTCGGCATTCGACGTAAGCAAGCAGATCGCTCTGGTGCCTAGTTTCAAAGAAGGTGAGATTGATGCGTTTTTCTGTGCTTTTGAGCGGATGGCTATAACGGTTAAGTGGCCAAAAGAAATGTGGGCCCTGTTGGTCCAAAGTAAATTGGTTGGAAAAGCCCAAGACATCTGCGCCAACCTCTCTGGGCAAGAGAGCTTGGATTATGATATTGTTAAAGCAGCTATACTTAGCGGATTTGAACTCATTCCTGAAGCATACAGGCAAAATTTTAGATCCGCTGATAAAGCTCTTACTCAATCATATGTAGAATGTGCACGTGAGAAAGCGACACTCTTCAAAAAATGGTGCAAAGCAAGCAATGTGACTACTTTCGAGCAGTTGGGTGAAATGATTTTACTGGAGGAATTCAAGTGTTGCCTACCAGAGAGCATTGTCATTTATCTAAACGAACGTAAAGTGACCTCGATTGCAGAGGCTTCCGTTTGCGCAGATGAGTTTGAGTTGGCACACCGTTCAGTTGTCTCTCCGGGCCGTGATTTTGGCCCTGGTGCGGGGAGAGCGGCTAAGGCTAAACAGTGTGACAAGCAAGTGTCGGCAAAAAGTGTTTCACATTCTGGTAATGACAAGGGATCTGGCGGGGCACGGGAATGTTATTATTGCCATGAAAAAGGGCATATGATTGCTTCTTGCCCTGCGCTCGTACGTAAAAATAATCAGAGCTCTGGGGAGCTTGCTTAAAGCTCATTTTGATTTGGCGGTGTAGCTACTCCTTTTGTTTTGACATGGCTCGTTTGCTAGCGACGTGCCTTGTGCGGCTACATGGGAGGCTACACTGATGTGCATTTGCTTATTTATTTTTTTCCTGTTAGTAATGTTTTGTAAGTTCTTGTGAAATTGCAGGATCTAAATATTTATTTTTTCGTTTCGATAGGCCTATAACTTTTTTTTTTTGGTTACCTCCTGTCAACTGTGCCGTTGGAGGGGCGACGCACTTGACAGGGGAGAGATTGCATTTGTTTGTTTGTTTTTCCCCTTTTTCAGTGGTTGTGTTCAACCAACTCGTTAAAGCATCCTTTGTTTTGCGCTCCGAAAGGATTGGGCTATAAAGTAGTGTTTCAGAGTATCTGTAATTTATTCATTGTGTGGAATGCTGGCCTGTTAGTATTTTGAAACTGTATAGTTCTAACGTGAGACAGGTTATTTATTTGATAACCTTACGGACCGATATGAACAAGTTTCGTTCGTTGTAAAATTAATTCTAACGTGAGACAGGTTATTTATTTGATAACCTTACGTACCGATCTGAAAACATTTTATTGGTGGTGAAATTAATTCTAAAATGAGAAGGGTTATGTGTTAGCCTGACGTACTAAAGTGGGTTGGTTTTATATGTCGACTTTGTCCTTAAGTTGGCCAAGCATACGTGTCCACACATGAATGAATGAGGTAAAATGGGTTCTATATTGTCTCCATTTAATGGATTTTAACGTGCTTAGTTTTTTCTAAACGTGTTTTGTTGCATTTTTCAAGCGCTATCTATTGGTCATTTCGTATTCTTCTTAGGTGTAATGTTGCAAGATTCCTCCGCAGGTTTCTTTTAAATTATATTTGCAGCTGGGGTTGCGTGCCCATAACTATAGTAGCCTTTTCGGAAAGATGTTTGCTCAAAAATGTGTTTTTGTGGTTTGAAAATTAATCATATGGTCATAAATGAGAAGGAAGTTCTGGCTAGTCCTTATATTTCCGACGTACTAAGCGGGCCGCTGATGTTTGTTCTACTTTTGCCACTCTGTTTTGTTTTTCACTTGCCTTAGGGCTGTGTGTGTGTGTGTGTGTTTTGTTTTGAAAATTCTGAGCATGTTAAATGAGATGGTGTTAGGAAAGTTCTGAATGTCCCATAACCTTCCTCTGGGTTGGGGGGTGTGATGATCGGGGATC
Source organism: Protomyctophum bolini (assembly GCF_963924005.1). Classification (NCBI taxonomy): domain Eukaryota; kingdom Metazoa; phylum Chordata; class Actinopteri; order Myctophiformes; family Myctophidae; genus Protomyctophum; species Protomyctophum bolini. The sequence goes on along the minus strand of NC_137862.1, from coordinate 16,340,222 downwards.
ATTATATCATTATAGTGTATATTTGGGAGGATATATATGAATATTTATCAGAAGTTCTTATATTGTTCTCAACTACACAGTACTAGGGTGGGGGGAGTGGTGCCTGTGTGTGTTTTCCCTAATCATCCGCAGGTGGACTGATTGATGATTGACACCTATGAGGCTGGCCCGTCTGTCAGGGAGTGATCGGCCCTGACTGGCTGCCGGTCTAGAGTGGGAGTGCTCCTGATCATGGTTCTCCCTACTCACCTACACTATATGAGTCAGTCTGTTCCAAGAAGACAACGGAGAGACAGGCCGAAACCCTCTCTCTCCCAGCCGCCACACAGTTGTGGACTTTTGATTATATAGTTATTCCTTAATTTATTCCCTTCGGAAAGGAATTCGTTTTGCTTTAGTTGTAGTATTATTTTGTGTCTGTTTGTTAGGTTTTCTTTTGAGTTTAATCTGTATTCTGTAAAACATCCGTCTTTTCCCTATTTATTCATCCATATATAAAATAAATGTTCGCATTTTGAAGCTGGTGTCCTGTCGGTCCATTCAATGTTACACTTAATTACCCCTAGACTAATTGTGTCGTAACAGTGCTTTCCTGCTGGATCCTATTTCAATTTGTAGTTATATATAACCTACCTTTCAGAATAGAAGTTTGGACGCCGGAAGGAGTCCAAACCCTCCCCTCTCCCCCCATGACTTTCTCTCACTCTCTCCCCTTCATTTCTCTGCTTAATCCCCTCTCCCTTTCTCTCGTCCCTCTTCCTGTGTCTTTGACCCCCACCCTCTCTTCCTGTCTTTTCTTCTTCCTACCCCTGTAGGCTTTTTACGTCTCTTTCTGCCTCCCGGCATCTTCATCTTCAAACTCTGTGGTTCTCATGTCAAGGACCCCCCCCCAAATAAATGTGGCTGCATAACCCCATCATTTCCAGCGTTTTGAGTGAGTGTCTCTCCTCCCAATGCAGCTCCATGGCTCGTCTTCCTGCAGGTCTGTTGTCAAAATGTCTGCAGTGAGGAGAGCGCGGGAGAGAACGGGATTTCCTCTTTCATGATGCCGTGGCGCTTTGATTTCTATCCCCATATACTGATCTGACAAAAGTAAATTGTGTGTCCACTTTGGGTAGGGTACACTGTAAGGACATACTGTAGCCCAGGCAGGCTTTTTCACATAGAAACAGAGGTGCTGCTCTGTGCAGACGCGCACGCACGCACGCACACAGGTCTCTTTTCAAAGATGTTTTTATTACTTCCTTTCCCATTCAGCAGGCCTCCCTACTTTTCCAGAGTGCCTTGGGTGTGCAGTGAAAGACCAGTGTCTATTATGTGTACCAGCTCTCCAAACCACAGCTTTGTTTTGACCAGATCTCTCTCTCTCTCTCTGCCTCCGTCTGACAGCGTCTGTACCTCTCAATGTCTCTCCATCTCTCCCAGCGCATCTCTCGCATTCTTGATGATAGTATTTCTCCATTTATTTTTCTCTCCATTCATCTGCATGCCTCTCTCTCTCTCTCTTTAATATTCACAGAACGAGTCTTGGCTCACACCAGACAACTGCTTTCCCAGTTCTCTCCTCCATTAACAGCCAAGTGTGGCCCCCAATGGGTGGAACCAGGAGGAGGAGGAGGAGGGAGGGAGGGAGCATCAGCCAGGAGGATGTACCATGTAGGTACAGTCAGGCGCTCGCTGCTCCATGTAGGTACAGTCAGGCGCTCGCTGCTCCATGCCTGCCTCTGGAGCGTAGCACTTGTATGACAGCCTAAACGTAGTCCTACTTCATGCATTCATGTACAGTGCACGCACAGAGAGAGAGAGAGAGAGAGAGAGAGAGAGAGAGAGAGAGAGACTATTGTCAGTGTTTGAAAGACTATTCACATTGAAATCTGAAAGCATGGGAACAAACCTGACAGGCAACGGTTAACTAAAATAACCCTTGCAAAACAACTTAATATTTAGGAAATAGCAGACAAGAGGAAAGCATTTTTTAAATCATCATCAGGCGACTTACCGTAGTTTGGTGTCCCTCATTCTGAATTTCTGTCACCAGATTGTTGTGAACAACGCAGTCCTCAGAATGTTCCTCCAGTTTAGGGTGGTGAATGATGATATACGTAGTTGAGTGGCAAGCTCTGAGAAAAAGTGAAGCAAGGCTCGTTCTGAGGTTCTGATTATATTAAACACATGAGATAATGAGATAAAAATGTAGTACTGGACAGTCCATTACGCGACCAGGACAGATTAGTCATCATAAGAGATATAGAAAGGAGCATAAAGTAAAAGATAATGAATATGAATGAGTACACAATACATCATTATGTCATGATACAATGGAGATGGGTTGTATACTCAGCATCTTGTATAATCACTAATCAGGCATACAGTGTCTTGATAAAGCAATGAGTGTGATCTATATTCTTTTGCAGAGGAGAGTGAATCAGTACAAACAGATACGTTAAGTGAAGGGATTCACACCTAAAATGCATCATAACAGGATTCGATCACATCCTTGTCATATTAAAAATCTAATGTTTTCTTTCCAGAAAACAGAATATGACTTGTGCATCCATATACCTGAACCAATCAGTTTCAACCAATAATATGACAACCACTTCAATTGTAATTCTCCACTTTGTTTTGACACGCCCACCATTTCAACGTTCAAATGTCTCCCAACCTGACATGCCGCCCAGTGCCCACTCGGAAACACGTCACACGACGATACGGAAGTTCTATACTTGCTGAAATGCCTTTTCATCTGGACTTCAAAGTGATTCTGTCTGGTGACCATTCACCACATTTCTGTCTGTTTAACAAGGTGTAAAACACGACTTTTAAAAAGCTAAACTATCACCTTGTAAATGCAATGTCTGAGTAGCCAACGCTCGTGATCTGGGTGGAGAAAATTGTCGTTGCCTTGTTAAATGCAGGCATCGTTATAGTGCAGTGCTAGCACACAGCGTGGTCTATACTTAAACAACAGTATCAGTCCAAACATTGATAAGGCAGCTCCGTGGCGCGCATGGCAGTCGAACCCCCGGCGATGTTAACAGTGCACTGCTATTATCGCAGGTGCGATCACTCAGCAGCCCACAGCTGCATTTACATCTTAATTACCAGCCTAATCAATGGGCTCGCACTTCGCCTTCATTTGTGACATTCATGGAGCCCTCATTTAAGATGTAAGAATAGCCTGCTGTTAAGTATCGGTGGTAAGAGAAAAGTACCCATTTTCAATGTGGTATAAAAGGCAACAAAAGCAGGGAAAAAAGGGAGGATTGTGTGTGGGGGGCCGGCCGGGGCTCCTGCATTCTCCCAGACGAGATAGTGGAAACGTCGAACTGCTGATGAAGTGAGTCCTAGAAGATATTTATGATAATTACCGACCACTCCCAAAATGACAAAACAAATTGACGTGAGACGTGAGGCATATGACAGAAAAGGGATGGCTGGGAGGGAAGAGGATGTGAGTCGGTGATTTAAATGGCAAGTGATTGAACAACAAACTCACATTAAGACCATATTGATCAGTTCAGTGTTTCATTTGTGATCAATAAGGCGATAGGTAGAGACTGGATCCAATGCATGCTGGCTGGGTATAGAGGCTTGAGTATGCTGCAGAACGAGAGAGAGAGAGAGAGAGAGAGAGAGAGAGAGATATGACATGACATGATAAACAGAGACATGGGGAGAGAAAGACTCAACGTTTTGACTGAACCTTCTAACAGTAGAACAGAGACGATATGTTAACTAAGGATCTTGTTATGGTCTGGCTCTGGGTCCAACAAATAAAGGGGAAACGGCAGAGAACATAAATGCAGGCATAATACCAAACACTAAACAGTGCAACCAAAGTTATTTTGGTGGAAAAGGGGCCTCTGTGTGGCCATGCCCCAGCAATACGAACCAGATCTTTTATACTGTGTGGGGAGACAGTGGCCAGGTGTCTCCCCTTCTCACGTCTGAATAGCTCCAACTCCACCCAGCAGCCTGCAAAACAATTAGGCACAGAGATCCGTGGCAAAGGGCCCCAAAGGCCCCCGTCACAAACTTCCAGAAGTACTGTTGGGCCTCCAGTGTTGAGTACATTAAGAGTGATATTGGGTAATACTGCAAATTAATTATTAATCAACTCACACCCTTCATTGTGCATACACAGCTAAATCTGGTGGTCAGACTGTACTGTGTATATAGTTGATTTGGACATTGGATGTTAAATATGAATTGAATTCAGACAAAATAATCTCTGAATTCACAGAAAATGAAAAAAAAACATCCAGCTAGTTAGTAGGTTAGTAGGTTTTTGTCGAAGCACTTTTTAATACTTTCCATTGGTTCAATATATTTTAACCAACACAGACATGAAAGGTGTTCAATAGCATTCATTTATCCAAAAAACATCTAAAACCTCAAAATTGAGTTAGGTGGTTTCTTCCGGACAGCAACGACATAAAAAGCAAAGAAAATAAATGAATAATATATTAGACTTCTTTTTTTAAGAAGTTGAGATGTGGATTTGTGACCTATAGGCTACAGTCTGCGAACTAAAAGCGGCCGTGCAATGTGCGATTTTTCGCCATAGTTTTAGTCAAGGAAATCAACACCTGTCCTTTTCCGCCACCACGATTCTGATACCAATCTAATTAATACTATGTGGGCAACAACCCCAGTTTCAGGCTATTTGGTCGACAAGACAAGACAAAACTAAAATCCTATATTCATGTTTTTAAATCATGTTTCATTTGTGGATAAGAAATGTGTGAGGCAGATAAAAACGTTTGATTTGACTTGACCTTTTTGACCTCTGCACCACAGTAAGCCCCATGTCCTCCAAAACAAGACACCCAAGATGAAAAAACGCGACCCATAAACATTTGTCCATGCGACCCACAAATGGGTCCCGACCCAGTGTTTGTGAAACACTAACCTAGTGCAGTGGTTTTCAACCATTGGTCCGGGAACCACCAGTGGTCCTTGAACGGAGTTCTAGGTGGTCCCCAGCTAAATGATGGAGAGTTGGTAACCAAATGGACCCTTATCTTTAACTCTTGAGAGCGTAAAATGAAACCAAATGCCCATTTGGTTTCATTTTACACTCTCAAGAGAGAACGACAACACAATATTCTGAGACAAGTTTTGGGCCTGAGGCTAAAATGTCATCAAATGGTGGTCCGTGGTCTCAAATGCAGGATGAATAATGGACCTTGATATGAAAAGGGTTGAAAACCACTGACTCAGTGCATATCAAACCGGGGGTCCTTGAAAAGATAGAAGGTTGAGAGTGACTGTATTAAAGGAGACCTTGAGAAGGCCTGTTATGTACTGTAAGAGCCCCGGCAGCCAGGCAGGCAGGCAGGCAGATCAGGGCTGTGTCATCACTGTGCACCCGTTGCGTTGATGGATGACGCCAAGCGCAGAGCATTTCATCTTCGGTGGAACACCCCCAGCACCCCCAGCTCTCCCCGCGCTCACCAAGACAGAGATGAACTACGTCCGGACGAGATGAATTACCGTGCCATGATTTATCATGACAGGCCAATAAGAAAAATACAAATGAACAATTAGCAAAATTTAAGCTCTTTAATTAAGTGCTCCCAGACAATAGACGAAGCTTGTACGATTGCGTGTGAACACATTTCAACGTAGTCGGGAGCACGAAGCGACTAATCTTCTTGTGGTTAGCGGGGATATTATGGCGTTAATTAGGGTTAATTGAATAATTGTCCTTGTCGTGTGCTGATTATGGACGTCAAAGACAGAAAATACATCCCGGTTAAATGAGCAGTTGTAGAATACAGGCCCTGTCTTCCCCGCGATGCTTAATGACTCTGATACACTTTTCTAAAATGACAGCACATGACTGCGCAAAATCAGAGCGTTTAAATCGCCATGTTCTTTAATTTACTAAAACTATAGCAGGAACCTTAGGCGTGAATGTAATATTTTCTGAATGAATATAATGTGATGCCTTGTAAATATGAAATAGAATTTGAGTTGACTGCTCTGACTGAGGCTGGAGGACAAAATATTAAACAATCAGGGTATTTTGTTATTCATATTTTTTTGAGTGTGTGGCTAATTTAGGCCTTGACCCAGTATATGTTCAAGTTGGGCAAGGATTTCACTCATTTCTCTGCATTACAACAATGGTTGCAAATGGCCTATTTATACGTGTGCATGTCTGTGCGTGTGCGTGAGACACAGTGTGCAACACAAACAGACAGACAGACAGACAGACAGACAGACAGACAGACAGACAGACAGACAGACAGACAGACAGACAGACAGACAGACAGACAGACAGACAGACAGACAGACAGAGTGTGATGCCATCATCTGAAAGGCTGGCAGCAAATATCTGTATAACAAATGCTAATGTGAATACCTGGTCCCAGTGGCTTATAAATCAGACTCCCCCACCACAAATGAATAGAGTTCACTGCTGACAGGCTGAACAGACAAATCATAAATTATGTTTGACGTGTGAAAATGGCATGACAACAGACAGATCCGTCATAGAAAAAAAATCCCTTTGCCTATAAACAATTTAGGCAAAAAATATGGTACATTTTATATTTTAGTGGAGAACCTAAAGTTATATTATAATAGTTGAGTGTTTTGGATTATTTATTCTAACCTTAATGACTTTCCTAAATAACGATGGCCTATATAGTATACTATATGCAGTTCTCTTCCTTGGTTCTCTGATGATGAGTAAAATATTTTGGTCATTTTCTATCACTTATCTTTGTGTTTTGGGTAACTCTCGCAAAGTGCAATAGTGTGAGTGTGTCAGTATGAGAGCACAGTGTGAGTGTGTCAGTATGAGAGCACGCCATCATCCTTTTTCTTAAACAAAGAATCTGAAGACACCGCGCACGCACGGGGACAGACAACAAAGAAACGGGAGGAAAAGTGAGTGAAATGAGGGAGAAGAAGACCAGATAAGGGTGGGTGGGGGGAGGCACCAGTGAGCGTGTCAATGTGGGGGGCTAATGGGCATGTGCGTGCTCGCGCACGTGTGTGTGTGTGTGTGTGTGTGTGTGTGTGTGTGTGTGTGTGTGTGTGTGTGTGTGTGTGTGTGTGTGTGTGTGTGTGTGTGTGTGCGCGTGCGTGTGTCTTGCAGGGGGTGTGGCGAGGTTGCAAGCCATTTCTCTTTGTTATCAAGTGAAATGACTCTGCAAATATGACAATAAATCACGGCGGAAATCAATCCGAGAGGAGGCGACTGCGAGCGGCTGATAATGCATCAATCAATATTTAATGTTTAGACTTTAATTAATCCACAGACGGTGAGCATTCTTTAAGTGACAAAGGAGGAGCGGGGGACAGAGTGGAGAGAGGGGAGGACAAACGAGCAGGGAGTGCTTTTGCATAGAATAGCTCTTATATCAAACCGGGGGACATTGAGCCAGGCTCAGTTGATTTCCCAGTGTTCCATGGTTGCGTTTATTACTTGTTCTCATCTTATTTAGTGAAGCTTGCAACACAGCAGCAAGGGAGAAAGTATTAGTGTTTCAAGACCCCCCCCCCCCCCCCCCCACCCCCAACCCCCAAAAAAAAACCTGTCCCCTCAATTGTTCTGAACTATGTTACTATCAATTAGGCTTGAATTAACACTTACCATTAGGTTTGACACAAAGCCACCATTCAGTCCCATGAGCACATTTGTAGCATGTGTGGACCAAGTGCATGGAAAGCAATACTCAAATCCTGTCTGTGTGAGGCTATACATCCACACTGACTACGTGGATCTGCAGGAGACCATGCAGCCAATCCATAAGAGGGTCTGTCTGTGTGACTCAGTGTGAGTTAAACTTGCAAACAGATTTATGGCGCACACTGTCAGTAGGCTAGTGTATACCTCCATTACACATTCCACACATTTTACACTTAATTGTTTTTAATGTAAGTGTATAATGAAAGTCTCGCAGCTCTTCACCAAACAGACTACTACAGACTGGCAGTCAAATGAAGAGCACCTGAGAGCCGACACTGACAGACGGCTACTATGGTGCTACAGTAAAATTAGCCTATGGTGTCTTTTTCAACAACAAGCCCGTGCTGCTATCCAACGCGACAGCGTACCCATCGCCCATTCAACAGAGAGCTACCTATAGATACGTCATAGACGACAGACGTGAGAGATGTCTGATGTCACGAGCTGCAGGTCACGTTCAGGTTCAAGATCCACATTGGAGCCACGCCGTTCCCATAGAGATCATGAGGTCCACAGGATTCCATTTGTGTTAACAGAGACGTTTTCTATCAATTACATACCCCAGGAAGCCATACATTCATGGAGATGTTTTGTCATCGTCGCAGTCCTAAGCCAAATCATTTGATGCGACTCAAATGCAGGTCAATTGTGGTCATACAATTGACCTGCAATCTCTGCCTAATTGTGTGAACAGAGTCTGCATTAATGAAAACCCCAAACAGTACGTGTCAGACCCATCATTCTGAACTGTACGGTATAACATTATGACACGTTTAGAAAGTATTCCAAACAACTTCAACAGCAACCCTCTCTCTCTCTCATACTTCTATTCCTATACTTAAAGTGAGTTGTGGGAATGCAGTTGTTCAGCCCTAGCAGGGCTGTGTGAACAGAACACTAAGACCCACCTCACTACACTAACTGCCCCTGCCCCTACCTGTCCGTCGCTGACACGGCCATAATGGCTGAATCGTGGGGCTCTAACGAACCCAAATCCCCCCAAAATCTGAACACTGCAGCTGCACGAGCCGCTATAGGGGAGCATGTGGTGTGTGAGCTCAGCAGAGCCGTGCTTAGCGCGAGACCCCCTGATCACAGAGACACATCCCACAGGTACTAATTACCGTGTGCACTCCGTGGCGGGGCTAGTAATGTGGGAAGAAAATAAATAAATAACACGGGGGGACGCTTGACATTTGGATACCTGCCGTGAGGTTCAGCCCGGATAATTGGGACAACGTTACTATAGCCCACCAAGAGGGAACTCTTGGCAGTTTTCTCTTTAAGGAAGTGATGGATAAAATGGCTTTGGGTAAATAAAGGAGGTTCTCTTGACTTGTGTCCATCACCCAGAAAACATGACCTTGGGAAAGTACAGATTGGGCAATAGCGGTGTGGGAGTGGAAATAACACTATTTGAAAAAGAAAAAAGACAACCCCAACAAATTCTTTCTCTTCCCTTAATTCTTGTCCTTGTTAATACACTCATGGTTTCCCATGTTTCGATCTGGTGGGAACGAGAACACGGTATGATATGAGCGGTATGGCTCTGACCTTGTATCACTTATTATTGGTTCATCATTGTGCACTTGACCTCCAAACATGTAGCTTAGTCTACAGCAGGAGTTCTCAACCTGTGGGTCGGTCCCCACAGGAGTTTAGGGTTGGGTCACTCACCACTCCAGACCAGATGACAGTCAAGTGACAATTTAAGGAACTTTTTAATACAAGAGAAGAAAGAAAGAAAGAAAGAAAGAAAGAAAGAAAAAGAAAGAAAGTAAAAAGACCATTACTGCCTCAAAAGAATAAGTAATCAACAAACTATACGATAAAAACTGGTCAAACATTGGCCAAATTTGTCAAATAATATAAGGAGTCAAAAAGTGTGAAAATTGCCGATCTACAAGCTCACAAGGGCTCGCAACATGAGGCGTTGTGAGCTTGTAGATCGGCTATTATCTGTGGAACAGAGTCAAACTAAACGTAATGCCTCAACTCCTTTACATTAGCAGTGTGGGAGTGCTTATCAGCGTGGGGTGGGGTCCCGCAGTCTACAATAGCACAAAAAAGTGTGTGCGAAAATGCCTAAAACTGTCAATGTTTGTGCGAAAAACTTCCCGGGCACTGAAGAATTGGAGGATGAGAGTTGGTGGTGGACTTCCTTGAGATGTGGATAAAGGGATTACCCATAACAGCTTCTGATATTCTTGACTGCACATATTGATAACACAATAGAGGCGTTTGATCCCGTGTGCCATTGTCCACAGATTAACAGGTCTTTCATCTTCAAAGACATGGCCCCGTCTGCGGCTCGTCGGAATGGACTGCTGCTATCAAAGAAAGTGCTGCCAAATGTACCATGAAGAAGATGCCATTCATCCCTTTAAATATCTGTCAATCTGACCACATTTGCATTCAATGTGCATGCATTATGTGAGTTTTGCGATGTAATCTTCGCGGTGTGTGCATGTGCGCGCGCGTGTGTGTATAAGCAAAGTGATTTATAAGTCCAACGGCCAAAGTTAGGTACACCAGTTAATGTGTGCGTGACGCATGCACAGTCCGTGAAAATAAGGCACGCACGAAACGCTCCTGGCTACACCAGATCTGTGGCCATGCGCAGATTTGCTCAATTTGTTTCAGTTTGTGGGGGACAATATACGTGCGTGTGGGAGCATATACGTACATTTAAAAAACTAGAAACAATCCTATTTGTAGAGCATGCGTATCCGGGGCTCACGCTATCCGCGTGCCTGGTGCAGCCGGCCGGTATCAAATTATCAATGACATACAAACATAGACGCGCCTGGTGTAGCTCGGCTGTAATTTCGTAAATACATGTAGTGTTATAGGCTCACGATACGTCGCAGCATGCCACATGGTGAGGTTGTTGCTGTCAGAAGGAGAAAAATAACCTCGCCATTTCAACATAATATTGGGTCATAATAACAGGACATACTGAATATTGAATAACTGGCATTTTGAAGCCACTTCCTGCAATAGTGCTTTATGTCTTGGCAATAACCTCCATGTGTGATGTAATGAACACAATGCTTCCTCCTCACTTATGAAATATAATGTTGGTGTCTTTTGAGGACAGATGAAACCTAATGTGCACGCACGCATGCACGCACAGGACATACCCGCACGCACGCACAGGACATACTCAGCACAGAGACAACTGGGCAGCTACACGCAGCCCCTACACCAAATCTCTTTACTGAAAAAGGGTGATCTATAAGCTTGTAACCGCAGATCTGCCATCTTCATGGAATGTTCACCTACTATAACATACTGTACAGCCTGAGCCAACTGTTAACCACTTCTTAAACCCTCTAGAGACATAGTAAAACTGGACAAGAGTTGTCTCTGTACTAAGTAGACGATCTTCAAGCTCACAACACGTCCTGATGTGAGCTTGAAGAACAAGCTCGAAATCTACAAACGCAAGATCTTCAAGCTCAAGATATACAAGCTTGAAAGGCTTTGTGAGATAAGAAGTTTCTGTCCATCAGCAACGATATCTATAAAGATATAAAAATCGTTGCAACTCAAGCAGATGGATGCCACAACTATAACGACTATAACAGTGGTTTGAACCATTAAAGTTCTACTGTAGCGCTCGGTGTTCGGAGGGCCTTGTACTGACTGTCACACGCAGAAGCACAGATTCCAGAGGCCCCTGTCGTCGCTGTGCGCTCCTCCGCTTGCTCGGTCCACAAAGGCCCACTGTGTGAGCTGCAGCTCGTTCCTGTTGCCAACAGAACATATCCAATTGGTCTCGGCAATTAAAAAAAGAGAGGGTAAAACAAGCTGCACTGAATGTGAGTTGTTGTGCGGGGAGTGGGGGACCCGCTGGCTGATTTATTGAGGACGTTACCCCTGCAAAACGCAAAGTAGAGAAACGAAATAATCCAAAGTGTGAACTGCAGCAAGCTAGTACGACAGACACGGTCGTAAATACTCACCGGGGGCCCCCAGAGTGAGACGTCGCAGTGCCGGACGGCAGTAACGCGTCTTAATTCCCCCAGACGTATGTGAACATATGTAAGTATATCGTAGAATCCCCCAAACGGACATGTCTGCTTCCCAGGTGGTGGCTGAGTAGAGGGGGTGAGGTAATAAGGAGCCTCCTGTCAGGCCCTGTCATAATTTGGACAGCACACATGAGCCTTAGACCTCCTCCCAAAAGCAAGGAAATGGCTAAGGCATCCTAGGCTATACTTTTGGGGCTAACGTTTATTATTTGATTATAACAGAAAATAAGCTCAAATGAGATAAGACAGGATAACACATACAGGTGTTACAGTATGTATTGTTTAACCACTTAAACCTATATAGTTTGTTGACTTTTTTTCTTTCTACATCAAATCTCTTCGCCGAAAATAGATGATCTATGAGCTCACAATGTGGCAGTTATGGCCACAATGGAAACAAGTCAACAGTGTGTTAGGGTCAATGGGGAGAAATCAACACTGCTTCCTAATAGTATGAGAGTGCCCCAAGGGTCTGTACTTGGACCATTGTTGTTCACCATGTACATTAACAATCTTCCAAATACCTGTTCAGGCATTAGTTGCCAGATGTATGCATATGACACTGTCATCTATGCGTCTGCTAAAACAGCCAGCATGGCAGCTGCGCATCTGACACAGGAATCGCAGAACATCTCAAATTGGCTCGAGTAAAAACAGTTTCAATGTGTATCTCAACCCGTAACACGCCTGCTACGGATACCTTTGAGGTATGCATCAAAAATGAAACTCTTGTCGAAATGAGCGAAGTAAAATATTTAGGAATAATCTTGGATAAAAACTAAAGCATTATGTAAGAATGTTAAACCAAATTTAAATTGTTTTCGTCACATTAGAAGGGACTTATCAGCTAAAACTGCACAGATGTACATGCATGCTATGATTTTCTCACACCTATCAGCATTACAACATGGTCATTATGTAAGAATGTTAAACCAAATTTAAATTGTTTTCGTCACATTAGAAGGGACTTATCAGCTAAAACTGCACAGGTGTACATGCATGCTATGATTTTCTCACACCTATCAGCATTACAACATGGTCACAATCCACAAACCAAATTTTTTTTACTATCAAATTGTTTTTTAAATGTTTGTATAGTCATGTTTCACCTTTGTTCTCTGGACTGGTTGACAGACTTCCGAGCTCTGGTAGAGCAACTACACAAGCCTCCACAAGTGGTAACTGTAATGTTGTGTAACAACTCATTCGGACAGTCTGCCTTCTCAGTAAAGGGGGCAAACCTCTGGAACTCCATGCCTACGGTACTACAACTAGAGACGGATGAGAATGTGTTCTACAGAGGACTCAAATTATGGTTGAAATCAAATCAACTGTGCTCACATGTATAGTTTCGGACTGGTCATCCGAGTGATTATGTTTACTTTGTTTTGAGGTTAATGTAATTTAATTTAGTTGTAGAATATTATTGGTATATATTCCTCAAAATGTCTGTACTTGATTGGTTTATTTTTTAACTGAAGTGTTATGGTATAAGTTGTGGCGTGTAATGAGCTTATAGATCGGCTGCTTTTTTGTTTGTTTGTTTTTTCCCCAGAATGTTTGCCTAATATGACATATAATGAGGACGGTCCATACATGTAGTTAATACATAATGAGTGTGTGAGCCCCTATTCTAGTTGTTGGGGGTATTTGCTACAGTACACATTTGCATATAATACGTAGAATGAGTTCTCTGCATTTACCTATCATAACTATTATAGGAGCAGTGGCTGCCATTAATATGGCACCATATGGAGCAGTTAGGGGTTAAGTGTCTTGTTCAGGGACACGTCTTGGACACACAGAGTGGGCAGGCTGGAGGCCACCCACCCGTGACCTTTTCCATTCCCAGACGACATCTCTCTCTCTACCCACTCGGCTATAGCCGCCCTACAAAAATATACCACACTACGAACGTGTAAAGTTTAAACAGAATGGCCACACATGCAGAATTACCCCTGAATTAATACACATAAACCCTGACCTCATTCAAATCTTTAAACTCACGATGTGATTATTTGTTTGGTCTCACTCACAATGTATTTTTTCTTTGCTCTGTACAGCATTTTACAGTGCTGTTAAGCTCTTTACTTATTTTTCTTATAATTTTTATCCTGCACGATTTTGTAACCCATTTTTCAATTGCCTGAACTGTAATCCTGGACACTACTCTCCCTCTGCCAACCTGGGGAGAGCCCTGAACTGAGCTCCTGCTTCATTCAATGTATAAGGACTGACCTGACCGGGGGGAGGCGAGAACATGCAACCAAGAACATGAAAACTCCACACAGAAAGGCCCTTTCGCTTTCGCCAAACAAACCTATAGGGTATGGGTTCTGGTGACGCAGAGGAGAGAACACAAACACCCAGTGCCCACAGCATACCCGGCAGGAATCGAACCTGGGACCTTCTAGCTATGAGGTGACAGGCAGTGCTACCGACTGCATCACCATGTCCCTGTTAAGCCCTTCACACTCAATATCCAACCATGGCTTCATTCTTCTCTAACTTCTGCTGTTAAATCGCTGCTCTTGTCCGTCTTGACCTCTCCAACACACTCTTCAGCTCCCCCCCTCCCTCTGTGGCACAGAGCCCACTGTTTACTACAGGTGACAAACGTCTACAGTCAGGGGTTAAGTGATATCTAGCTGGACAGGAAGACTGACACTGGATTTAATGCCGCTACCTGCTCTCTCTTCGCCGTCCATGTCCTGCGATGTGACACGACGGCAGGCCAGCAGGACGTCAGCGATGATGGAGAGGTCCGGGCGGCAAAGAGGGGGGCACCTGCTGTTCCTGTCCTCATAAAGAAGAAGAAAAAACAGACAGGAAGGAAGACGATGAAGAAGGAGAATGCAAAAATAAACAAATCTCTCTCTTTGAAGAGATAAGAGAGCAGCCGGGTGATCTCACTCCACTTTTACCATCTCCCTGATTAATCCCCCTGTCAATTCTAAAAAACCCAAATTCGGCCCCTGTGGATCTGAGGATGCGCCAGAGCAATATACGAGCTGATTGCATATAAACTTTGTAATGGAAGAGGGGTGGTGGATGAATGGCGGGAGACGAGGGGGTACTTCAGCACTTTTGCTGCATTGTTCGCCTTGTTCGGTCACTTTGGGCTGCGGCTCTTCTGCTGCCAGGAGTGGGTTTGTCTTGTCTCTATAATCCAATGATTCTCAACCTGTGGGCCCACTAGTGGGCTGTGAGGATGTTAAAAGTGGGCCCCCAAATAATTGACAAAAGAAATTATAGTACAACCTTTTTCTTAAAAAACCCTGAGAAGTACGATTGCATTGTGATACAGATAAATAACTAGAATTAATTAATTCCATATGTTGATCTGACCCCCCATGCCAAAGCGCCCTCAAAGGGTCTTACTGGTAATATAATATAACAAATTCATAATATAAATATGCTTTGTGGGGTGACCAAGCCATGTTTTGTTTTGTTGTGATGTGTGTAATGTGGAGTATTAGGCCTACTATTAATCTTTATTTATTTTATCTATCTGCATGTTTGTGTTTGTTCATATACTGTAACATGATTCAGGTCATATGCGGTTAAATAACTGTCCTCCTGGTTGAGTAGGATTATAAGATTTCTTACTTTTGATACTGGCATACTAACCCATATCTTTGTATGTACAGTACCTCTTGTCCTGTAACTACAGTGATAGTATTTGTATGTCGACACATTAGTGTCTTATGTCACATATAAAATGTAAGTAGGTCATTATTTAATGTATGCCCTGACATCCTGAATAAACAACTGTGGGGGGACATTTAGATTTTCCAAGTGGGCCCTGATCCAGAAAAGGTTGAGAACCACTGCTCTAATCCATCTTGTTTTGGTAAACATGGATGCTTAATTCCGTTGTTTTGTCCTGTAAGAAGAAATGTGTATTTCTTCTGAAGATGTCTTCAAGCTGATGGAAACACGTGTGGCAGGGTGGAGGATTTTAATCTGACTAAGGCTCATGCTTAGATTAGACCCTAGATTAGGATTACCAAGTATTTTCAATAATTATTCTGTTGAATTAAACATTATCCTCTTAACACAAAAAACATACGCTGGATGTGCATGGAATAGAACATCTGAAAGAACATCTGTAAGGATCACGGCATTAAGCTCAAAATATTTGTCAACCAAAGGAAAAGCTACAGTAGGCATGCAAGCATACCGTCACTACACCCATTCAGCACGGCCACAATTAAGATGATCGCCTTTTGACCAATCTACACTGTAAACTCTGTAAACAGTGGGCATTTGTACAAATGGCAAACCGTTTCCATTTACCATTTGTTCCTATACATCATTTAGCTGGGGACCCCCTGGGAGCCCCCTCTAAGTACCCCTGGGGGTCCCTGAACCCCAGGTAGAGAACCAGAAGTATATAACAGCAGTCTGTGTAGTCTGCAGTGAGTGAGTCAGATAGGGATGTGTTACATTTACTCTACGTAATTATGTATCAGGGCGATTTCCATTAAATACTACAGTAGATGTGCTACAATTACAAAGCAAGCTGTTAATGAATTTCACAAGCCACACAATTGCCCTGGAGACAATTCATTGTAATGTGTAATGCCATTGGCTAAGCAAAGTGAGCATATGGAAACACACATGCTGGTTGTCTTAAGCACACAGGGGGCAATATAATTGTAGGAACGACATCCTTTGAGTCATTCACATTGATTGAATTCAAACCCCCCCCCCCCCCCCCCAAGACAAGCTCTGCCACCTATCCCCTCCCCTCCCCTCCCGCCTGTCTTGTCAAAAACAATGGCCTGGAAACTTATCTCCTGGCCACCCCTGCTCTATCAAATGTATGTGTGTGTTTCCTTTTGTTTTTCGTTCAGGCCGAATCGAACAACCGGGGCCCATTTGCTAATTGATGGTAATGTGGCGAGAGCATTCATCCCCTTGTTCCTTCTATATGTCAGTGGTTCTCAACATGTGGGTCGGGACACCCAGGTGTCTCCCCACCTGACAATAAAGTGACAATGTAAGGACGTTTAAGACCTTTTTTAATACCTAAAACTATTTAAATTATATATATAAAAAATAAATGAATAAACACGAGGAAATTACTGCAAAAGTAATCAACATGTAGGCTACTATATATACTGCATGGACAAACATTGGCCGAATGAAAATAAAATAAGAGGCAAATGTTTACAAAATAGCCGACAAGCACACAACGCCTTGCAAATGTGAGCTTGTAGATCTGCAATTTTCACAATATTTAACCGAGTCAAACTAAATGAAATGCCTATCCTCTCTACATGCTCATCATGGTGGGAAGGGGGTCCCCAGTTCAAATATGATTATTTTCAGGGGTCACGGCCTGCAAAAGATGAGAACCACTGTTCTGAAGGTGTGGACGTGAATGATCCTACTCCCCTCCCCTCCCGAGACAAGTACTCGGACCCTGCAATAAGCTTTCATTGTTTGTTTTTTATCACCGACCATTTTCATAAATATCAGGTGGTTATCTGTGTGTGGTGCCCCGCCCCCAATCCTCACACAGCCCTTAAGCTGTGTGTTAACCATGCACTTTACCTGCCAACAACAATGGCCCCTTTCTGCTGTAGATGATATCTGTCTCACAGTCCACAATGAAAGCAGCTGTTCCGTCGGGGACCCGAGGTCAAGATTAACACCACCGCAACTCCTCCTGCCTGCATGGTCTCTCTCCATCACCTCCACCCCGCCTGCCTGCATGGAAGGAGGTGAAGGTGGGTGTCAGGTATAGGAGAAGGGTGTTTTTTGTATTCTTTTTTGGGGGGAGGGGTGGAGGGTGCTCTCCCCTGTCTCCTTCCTCAGATCTTATCAGCTGCTCGCCCTCTAATCACTGCTCTCCTGTGGAAATGACACTGTAATTCACTGTGTGTGTGTGTGTGTGTGTGTGTGTGTGTGTGTGTGTGTGTGTGTGCGCGCACGCGTGAGAGAGAGAGAGCGAGAGAGAAGCTGGAGGGGAGGGAGGGAGGCTGTGTTAAATGCTGCAAGTAGTTTAACACAATAAAAATCCAACCTGTCTGAACTGAATGGTGCTGTTGGGGTGTCGGACTAATTGTCTGACTATTGGTTGTCGGACAATTGGCTGTCAGACTATATTCATTGGAATGGCTGCACCACTCAAAAATAAAAATGGGGAGGGGTGCTGAGCTGCAATGGAGCAAGAGAAAGGAAAAAAGAAGGAGAAGGAAGGTTCTAGAAGCATACGTACATACATTTTAGAAGTCATTAAGAGCGACTGGAGTAGTCTACTATGGACTTGGGCGGCGGCTCAGGGGTAGAGTGGTGTCAAAGTGTCCTTGAGCAAGACACTTGCTCCTGATGTACTGTTTGGTGCCTTGCATGGATTCCGCCGCCATCGGTGTATATATGTGTGTGTGAATGGGTGAATGTAATGCACAATCTATGTAAAGCGCCTTGGATAAAGGCACTATATAAATGCACCATTTATACTTGATTTACTGTACATGGAGCAGGCAGTAAGCTGCTGGTGTAAATAATGTATTAATTTTTAAAGAGATTTCTTCTCCCCGCCTCGCTCTCTCTCCCCCTAAAGATAAAAAAAAACATGTTCTCCATCTGGCAGAGTGCGAAGTGGGACAGAGCTAGATTAGAGAATGCTCTGTGCTATCTTATCTAAGCGTGGGCTTAATGGCTGCACAATCAATGCTCTTCCAACAAGTGGTTCATTAAAAACAGAATGGCACCACCATGTTTAATACTGTGTATTACTAACGTGTGCTGTGGCATTAATGCCGCTGGACGCGGTGCGGTGCAGAGGTATTAAAGAAATAAAATAAAGAAACGAGGGGGAAATCAAAGCACAAAAAGTCTGCCTTGAGACGAATGTGAGCTTGACTTTAAGTGTAACAGACAGATTTTAGCAAAACACATTTAGTGTTACTATACTCCTACTCCAAACCTCACACAAATCGGTATACGTTATCTCTGTAGTCATGTGATGAAGACATATCTGTCCCATTTCTCATATGATTGGCTAAAAGCAATAATGTCTCAAAAAAAATAAGATTTTCCTAGAAGCTTTGTCATTGGTCGGAAAAAAAAACCCCTGCTGAAATGACTAACCAATCAGGAAGTAGACAGGCAAATCAACCAATGACAAAGCTTCTAGGAAAATCTTTGAATGCAAATTGCGGCCCCTAGATGTGTCACAGGAAAAAAAGAATGGGAGCGTTTTACCCATTGCTGGCTGTCTGAATACCCAAAAAAAGGTAATTATAATTTTGACATATTATTGCTGATAGCTACTTTAAGTTTGTGGGGGGGGGGTTCACAAAATGCTATGTGCTCATGAACGGTTTAAACTTTGCATGCACACTCTCAGTAAGCCAAGGAAGAACCTTACACTGACACTGTTCAAATGTGAACAGTATCACATTTCAAATGTGTCCGACTGCAAGGTAGGTGAACCCAGCAGTCATCTCTATTCATCTCCAGAACCTGTTTTGGTTCAGAGCGCTTTGCAAATAAATCCAAGCAGAATGGAGTGGAGCCGGCCTCCATCATCAGCAGAGAGCCCTGAGCATGCCATCCCTCGACAGCCGCACATTTTTACTGCCAATGAACTGCTCTGACACGGGACCTGCTTTTATTCACAGAACCGCCATTAATCTGAAGCGTGGACAAGCGTCTGACTGGGGAATGGAGGATAGCAACACATCAGCCAGCCAGCCACATCCCTGCCCCGTCCTGCCCCGTCCTGTCCTGTCTGTCCATCGCTCTCTCACCGTGGCCTCGGCCCAATCGCTCAGCCTCATATCTATAATTCATGAAGGCCCCCGCGTGTAGCTGCTCTCTCACGCCACCGCGCCAGACGCCATAAAGAGACACGGCAGCATAAAAGCCGTTCAGTGCCAATACGTTGTCATGCTCAGAATCACAATGGCCAACCCGCTCAGCGCGCATCCATCACGGGGGCGCTGGCGGAGGCCTGCCACAATATTACCCAAATATTATTAAAACTTTGAACCTCCCGTCCCCATAAATTTAGGAGAGAATCACCGGCCATGCCACTTGCGTGGGGAAGATGTATGGTCTGTCGTGGAATAATTGTGCACTAAAAACGCGGAGCGTGGCCAGGCATCTCTCTGCGGAGGAGGGGATGGATGGAGGGGATGGAGGGGAAGAGGAGAGCAGGGGAGATGGGGAGGTTAGTGAAGTCCACAGTTCGAGTATAGGGCTGGCCGATATTATGGACCAACTCAAATGTCACAAGATGTTTGACCAATTACCTCAATATAGCCTATTTTGGATTATGTTTGGGGTATAAAATCAGGCATAAGCGATTAAAACCAGGAAAAGACAAAACATATAATATTTCCCCAGACAATGTCTGTACTCGCGTCACGATATCGATATATATCACCCAGCCTTATAGTTTCAGGTAGTGAGGTAAACGAGAAGCCGGCCGGTGAACCCAAAGGTCACATAGGTCAAATCCCTGGAGCGCTGCATGTGACCGGTCCCTTTGACAACGAAAGTTGAGGTCGCTCTTGGGCCGCGATGGCTGGCAGCTGTGAAGATGTGATCTTATGGCCGTGTATAGGAGGGGAAAAAGAGCTCAGAAAGCCATCTCTGGATAAATAAATAACAAATGTTTTGTAAAAAAAATAAAAATAGAGGAGCATTATTCATTCATGCATGGGGTCAGGCCAACCTGGATGGGGAACCATTACCGGGCATGGGAGAGCAAACATCTGCTGTTAAACGCAAGCAGGCTGCAGCACTGTGACATGTTTGCAATCTTGTCCTCTTCAGATGTTTGGCCTACAGTGATCCACTTCAAACGTTTGGCTCGCGTTGCTTTCTGTCTCCTTCTCGCAGGCACGCAGGCACGCACGCGAGCACACACACACACACACACACCCTATCTGCATCGCTCTCAGCTGAGCCACGGCACTGATAGCCTCTTCTCCTTGACTTCTTCTCTACTCTTCCCTCCCTTCCCTCATCTGCTGGATCTCTCTCTCTCCCCATCTCTTCTCCCATCTCTCCTCAATCTCTCTTTATCACACCCTCTCGATCTGACTTCCTCCTCCCGCTTTGTCCTTATTCTACCTCCCTTCAAGCTCAGTCTTTCTCTCTACCGTCACACTATTTCTCTTAATTCTGTCTGTCCATCATGTATCAGTACAGCCTTTCTATTTTGCATTCGCATCTTGTTCTCTCTCTCTCTCTCTCTCTCTACACCTCTCATTTCACTCCTCCCTCTATGTGAGTTTGTTTTGTTCCCTCTGTCTTATGATCTCTGCCTTCCTCTCTGTCCTCCCACACTGTAATAAGTATGTTAGTGTTTTTGCCTGCTTTGACGATCATTACATTTCATCCCACTACTATATGCTGGATCAAGATGGTTCTCCGCTTCTCTATGTGCACATAATGACCTGATCATTCAGAATAAATGAATGCTGTGACAATAATTCAGTTCCACGCAGAGCATTGTTATGGCACTAATCTGGGTTTGCATGTTTCACTCTGGATTCTCCATAAAACCATGTTGTTGCCTGTTAATACTTCATTATATCCAATGATGGATGTAATGAAGTTGAAGTTATGTCTGATAAAGTGCTTACATGCCACCCGTTTAGCTTACCCATATTAAGTACTGATATAGTCAATTCAAAGTTGATGCATACCTATTTTTGTACAGTTGTACTGTATTGCAGCAATACTGTATGGTTGTCACTAAAATCCAAAGGCACACCTGAACTTGCCTCAGAGTCAGCATGCAGCAAACCGTTGGAGAAGCACTGAGTGCTGTGATTTGCCGTGTCGAGCGTTGGGAAGTTCGGTAGAGCCGACTCAGCCCCGTCTGAGTTGTAACCCGATGTAGACAGAATAGTAAATAATGTCAAACCCGAACTCATCCAGCCCGACCCAGCCACGGTAAAATAGCACTTCCATACTAGTGCTGATCAGACATCCGAGGTTCGGATCTGATTTCAGATTATTCATCGCATTGCGATCGAAATATAAACGTTTCTCGAGAAAGATAGCTAGCGTGAGCTAATGCTAACATTAGCTTTTTCTTACAATGGCGATCTGCGAGTCGGGGAAAACGGAAGTACTGGCATAGTAATCTCCCCAATTCCGGCCCCGCGCAAGCCACAGGGCCGCAGTCTTTGTGTTAATGTGTGTAGCAGGCTACTGAAAATGTTTTACCAGTCTGTGGTGGCCAGCATTCTGTTTTATGCACTGGCATGCTGGGGAGGTGGCATCAAGGCCTGGGATCTGAACAAGCTCAATAAGATCACAAAGAAGGCCAGCTCTGTTGTTGGCCTCCGAATGGATGGGCTGCAGTCAGTCGCAGAGAGGAGCATTAGGGACAAACTGAACTCCATTCTGGTTAACCCCTCCCATCCACTCTATGGTGAGCTGCAGGACAGCGTGAGCACCTTCAGCCAGAGGCTCACTTTACCATGATGAAAACAGAGCGGTACAGACTGCCAACAGACTCTATAATGCCTAAGTACTCTCTCCCTTAATGCATATGGTTTTGTGTCGGCCCTGGTCTTGTGTGATTATGTCCATCTGTGTCTGATGTGTTTGTCTTATAGATTATTTATTTTAACACTTACTGCTGCTGTTACGCCTCAATTTCCCCCTCAGGGATTAACAAAGCATATCTCACCTCATCTCTCATCTAATCTCATACAAGTGCCACAGAAGTGACAGTGGAAGACAAGCATGCATACAGTGGAGTGCATACCACTAAACAAACACACATGCACTCATGGACGAACACACAGCACTGAACTAAACATGTGTGTTTTTGAAGGGACAGCAAATCATGTCACAAAAGTACTTGGTGGTGTTTGATCCTTTAAAAGGTAGCGTGGAGTGACTTTCTCCTCGACATCATGTGGGATCTCCTGAGACCATAGAATCAGAATACAATAAGGAGGACAAGGAGGACAAGAAGGAGAAGGAGAAGGAGAAGGAGATTTTTGGAGAATACAGCTGGCAGGCAACTTAAAAGAGCCATTACACTGCTCTTGTAATTGTTGAAAGATAAGAGAGCAGAGGACAGGGAAAAAATGCACCCAGCAGGACAAAGACACGCGAGGGGGAAGTGGGGGCCAGGCTGCTCTTCAAAGAGATATCAATTTTGCCATTAGTCCAATTTGAATTGATTTTTTCCGCCAAACATTAAGAAACAGATGTCAAGATGCAGTGGTTACGGTGCCTCCAAACGCACGGCAACGGATAGAGATAGAGAAAGAGAGAGACGGGAGGGGGGGGGGGGGGGGGGTAGAGATAAAGAGAGAGAGAGAGACAGGACAGATAAAGGAAGAAAGATTGAGAAAGTGAAAATAGAGATATGCAGAAGAGAAGGAGGGCAAAACAGACAGAGGCAGAGAGGGAGGAGGGTAGAACGAGAGTCGCTGGGAGAGAAAAGACAAAAATAAATAGTGAGAGAGAGAAAGACAGAACTATAAAGGGGGAACAACACAATGGCGACAGAGGGGACACAGTGATGTCAGAGAGTGAGGGGCAGTGAGCAAGAGAGAGAATGGAATTCAGTATGTCTTTGATTGCTATCTTGGGGCTATGGTGAGCAATTACTGGCTGGAACCATTAAAGGAGCTGATTAGAGGCATTCAGTGACTGGGGGGGGGGGCAAGCGCGCATGCACGCACACGCACATGCACATGCACATGCACACACACACACACACACACACACACACACACACACACACACACACACACACACACACACACACACACACACACACACACACACACACACACACACACACACACACACACACACACACACACACACACACACACACACAGACCTGGTCATAGGTAATAATACCGTCTAGTTCCAAGTTGCCGACCCCCTTACAAGTACTGGTACTGATGTACCAGAGTACTTTACCCTAACTCTATCCCCCTCAACACGTGCACACGCACGTGCACGCATGCACGAGCACGCACGCACGCACGCACGCACGCACGCACGTACATTTAGGTGGATACTTCAGTCCAAACCCCTAAACCTGCGGCAGATTTGGTAGAATCCTCTAGAACAGTTTTTCCTCAAACATTTCATGTCAAGGAACGCCACATTGAAGTCGAATTTAAGCCGCCAACCCTCATTTGAAAATATTCTGTGCCAGGCATGGGGGTCCCTGGACCCCGCTTTGAGAAGCAGAGCTATAAAGCATATAAAGTCCACAGTGGCAGTGAGGCAGGGCCCTGCTGTGTCAGCATGATGAGTCAGATGTTTCTAAGAGGTTGCACATGGACATGTGTGTCTTCCCCTCCAGTGAGCCAGACCCCCATTCAGTCCCCTGGAAACATCTGCCCAAAGTCATTCTATATCAAGTCCAAATAATAGTCCTAATAACAGGCATTGCCTGTTGGTATTGCCTCATACCAGATGGCCGTTATTTGGGTTTTGTATTACCTGTGTGACCTAGAAGCTCTGCGTGCCATTTGCTCTGTGCGCTATAGAGCGCTGGTTCTTAACCATGAGGTCAAAAGTGTTAGCCAAAGAAAATCTCACCATCCTCTAAGTGGGCCAAAGCCACAGGTTGTGAAACGGTGTCTGCATTCAGGTGTCTGGACGCAAAACAATTGGCGAACATTCGGCGAACATATGGTGCAACGTGCCACCTTGTGAGCTTGTAAATAGTCTATTTTCACATGTTTTCAGGATTTGACGTATACAGCAAAGTACAGTGCAGTATTCTAACTACGTTTTAACAGCGGGAGACCTTATAGAGAGCAACGGCGAGCGTCGCTTGAATTTCATTGGCTATTGCCCAATCGCCCACTATCGCCTCTATCGCCAGTAGTTGCCAGGTCCCATTGACAAATAGTGCACTTCCGGAAAATTCGTCTGGCTGTCGCCCGCTGTTAAAACGTACTCTTAGGGTACTACTGCCCAAC
Organism: Protomyctophum bolini; assembly: GCF_963924005.1. Classification (NCBI taxonomy): domain Eukaryota; kingdom Metazoa; phylum Chordata; class Actinopteri; order Myctophiformes; family Myctophidae; genus Protomyctophum; species Protomyctophum bolini. Next base: position 16,315,536 of record NC_137862.1, on the reverse strand, counting down.
AGTATGGGTTTACAGGCAGTCAGAAAGAGTTTAGGAGCTGGAGAAAGAGGGAGAAGGAAGGGGAGATGGTTGGCATGGGGGGAGAGGGGAGAAGGGAGACGGGAGGTGGCGGCGGAAGCAGGGGGCAGATCATTTGTTTCTAGTTTTCTCACAGCTCCGGGCCTGGCACCCACACTAGTGTTGATTTACGGCCTTTTTCTCGACAGAACCACATCTGAGAGGGGAATAATTAGAAGGCTCTAAAACTGGGCAGTTTAAGGCTCTTGTAATGAAATTTGTTGGCTTGGTGAAGCGGAGACAGAGAATTGAGGGTGTGGGGGGGGGGGGCATGTGGAGACCTAGGTAGTGCAGGCAGACACACACACACACACACACACACACACACACACACACACACACACACACACACACACACACACACATCCCTTCCACCTCTTCCAAGGAGCTCTGATCCAACTCGTTCTGAGAGCTTCTGCAGCGGCCTTTACAAGATCATTTTATTCCTACCAACTCCTTGTTATATGTGATTAAATATATCCCCAGTGCAAGGCATCAATTACTGGGCAGTAGTGGAGCACCACAACAGGGCCTGGCTGAGAGCTGGGGCTGGGGAGGGGGCCTGCCTGCCTGCCTGCTTGGCTGTCTGTCTGTCTGTCTGGCTTGCTGGCTTGTTGGTTGGTTGGCAGTGGCTGCTGTTCTGGCTGTGATGTGCGTTGCGCAGCAGTTCCAGACCTCAGTCAGTCCCCACCAGCCTGCCTCTGAACCCTTGTGTGTGTGAGAGAGAGGGGGGGGGGGGGGGGGGAGTCCTTGGCTAGGTGAGCGAGCAGCTGTCTCTCTCTCAAGCCTGGCTCCAGTGAAAGGTGGCAATCCAGAAGGGAAGCCCCATGCATCTCCCTTGAGGGGAGAGAGAGAGAGAGAGAGAGAGAGAGAGAGAGAGAGAGACCCCATCAAGGCCTGCATGAGGTTTGCTGCTTTGACACAGACTCTCCAAACAATATACTATGGCTTTCTTCAGCACACAACAGAAGCAATAGTGACAAAAATCAATCAAAAGAATAACAGCTATCACCTTCCATCATCTATTTTAAAAACAAATCACACTTTTGTTAAGTGAGCGGCGCTCTTATCCTCATACATCACATTCCGTGCTCAGCCAATCAGCTGAGCATATTCCGTGCTCAGCCAATCAGCTGAGCATATTCCGTGCTCAGCCAATCAGCTGAGCACATTCCGTGCTCATACAGTCACACAAAGCTGTGCAGAGGAGCGGCTAGCTAAAAAACAAAAACACTGAATGTGCCTCTGGGCCCTTGACCCCTGCTTGAACCCGTACATCAGCGAGGTGTCTCTGGTTTTCAAACATCCTGTATTCACGAGTGCACACACACACACACACACACACACACACACACACACACACACACACACACACACACACACACACACACACACACACACACACACACACACTCACACTCATGGTGGGCCCACGCCAGCCAGGTGACTTCACCAGCAGCCATGGGAGGAATGGCAGCTATGCAGGTTGCCCTGCATTAATGGCACCCTGCCTCTTATTTACCGCATACCCGGAGCACGCATCATTTACTCCCAAGCTACCGCTTTTTGTGCACCTGTCACCTGACCCCTTTCCTCCACCATCAAGGGGGGGGTTCAAGGGAGGCTCAGGTGGCGTAGAGAGGAGGACACACACACACACACACACACACACACACACACACACACACACTGGGTCAACAGTAACACTCACCTCCAGCACTTGCACGTCACAGTGATCTGGACGGCACGGATCATTCAAGTCATTTTAACTGGTCAGGACGTCTGAAGTCATGTTATTGTTTGTCTTTGTAAAGAAGCAGTTATAGGCTTCATCATTACTCCTCTCTCTGCCCTTAGTTTCTGGTGTCTTTACAAAATAAATAAACAAAACAAAAAGAAACACATTTAAGATGAGTGAAAGCCCTTTACAATTTACAATTTACAATTTAGGCATTTAGCAGACGCTCTTAATCCAGAGCGATTTACACTGCAGTTCTTTACTCGCAGTTCTTTACTCGCTCTTTTATAGAACTATGATATCACTTGTCAACAGGCATATTTATTTGTGGCAGTGGAGACTCGGGCACATCCCTAGCACACCTATAGGGATGGCAGATTTAGGGAAGCAAGGGAAGAAATGAGAAAGAGACATTAAAAAAGAAAAGGAAAATACGGAAAAAAAGAGAGGAAAAAGAAAAAAAGAGGAAAAAAGATCAGGAAAAAAATTTAAAGGAAGCAAGGGAGGGGGAGGGATGTGGAGCAGATGAAGGGATCTTATGGGAGGGGTTAGGTGCTAAACATCCTGAGAGGACGTGGTAAAACACGAGAAAGGTGCTGACCTCTGCCCCTCTACACAGGCTAAGCTCAGAGCATGTCAGCACACGTTAGTAGGCTATACCCCAAATGCAGTTTACACCAGGATGATGACCGCGCGCACACACGCATGCACACACACACACACACACACACACACACACACACACACACACACACACACACACACACACACACACACACACACACACACACACACACACACACACACACACACACACACACACACACACACACACACACACACACACACACACACACACACACACACACACACACACACAGATAGGGGCCCTATCATGGGTGAGCAAAATCTGTGGATATCGTTTCAAAGAATATTCCTAAAAAAAAGAGAGCTGGGAACATTTCCTTTGGTCCACCCATTCCTGGGACATGTGAGAATGACCTCCTAGGTCAAAACGTTGGATTCTTGTCAATGGCTACGAGTGTGCGGCATTTTTCTTATTTTTCCTTGTTTACTGCCTTAGGCAAGCACATCACCAACACTGGTGTGCCTTTTCCTGTTTTGTCTACCAGAGTATGTAAATACAACATAATTTATACAATCTGTATGGTAGAGTATGTAAATACAACATAACTTATACAATCGGGGTGGATGTATTTAGTCTCCCTGCCCTTCTATTGAGACATTTACATCATGTCAAGGTAATTTGACCTGAATTTATCCCCTGAGCAAGCAGGCTGGCTCTATTGCCGGTAGCTCAATGGTAAAAATGTCAGCACTTGGGAATGGCTGCATGGAAACCGGGTTCAAATCAGGCCTAGAAGAGGAAAGTCACATAGCGCAGTTTTGATATTGGCTTATATAACACCTTAATTTGTAACTTTATTATAAAAATCATTTAAAATGTTTTTTAAGTCCTCATGAATATGGTTATCTTATCGAGAAAAGACAAGCTTAATGACTCGACAGAATTTCTTGGCCATGGCGCTAGCTAGAATGACAACACGCTTCGGCCAAGTGGACTCTACAACAACAGCATGCAACACTTCATTGGACATGTGTGGAGGCCTTTTATCTGACACCACAGTCAGCCCTTCCCTGCTCACTGTCTGATCAGGGAAGGGGAGGGTTAAGGGGCGGCCGGCCAAGAGGACTGAAGCATCTTACTAGGATGTAATCCCGTCCAAGTGGCAGTGGCTCTTTCTTCTCTCTTGTTCAGGAGGCTCCATTGTTAGGCTCCAGAGCTGGGGGGCCGGAAGAGAGAGAGAGAGAGAGAGAGAGAGAGAGAGAGAGAGAGAGAGAGAGAGAGAGAGAGAGAGAGAGAGAGGAAGAAGGGGTGGGGGTGGCTGGGTGGATGTACTGTGTTATTAAATTAAGCATCAAGCCAAGTGAAAAAATATGTTGGTCTTCTATTTTTTTGTTTTCTTTTCTTAGAACGGTGGATAAAAGCTGACAAAGGAAACAGGTTCTCCCGTGCATGCATGGGAATGTTCTCTGAGACAAGCCACGGCCTTTCTGAGTCATGGGAAAGTTCCTTGAAAAGTCGGATCATGTCACACAGCTGTTCAAATCTAAAGATGAGTTATAATATTACATTTCTTGCTCCTTTTGAAAAGACAAACAAATTTGACACCGATATTAGAGACTCACTTCTATATTTGTGCCGAGCGTTTGATGGGAAACAGCAGTATTTACAGCATGCAGCCAGCTGGCATATTGAGGTGCACTTGCTTTCAAGCACAGCACACTTCAGTATACTGGAACTCAGCAGACTGAAGCTGAGAGAGCGTTTCAATATCAGTGACATTAACCACATCATCTGGAACTCATCTGGACCCCCGGCCATCGATGACAAATGACTATGTATCCTATTAAAACAAACACGCTGGAATCCAAAATACATATACTGCACGCGTGCACACACGCACACACACACACACACACACACACACACACGCCTGCGAGCGCACACATCTGTCTCCTCGCACGTGAAGGAAAGTATGCAGGGCATTCACGCCTCCTCCTTTGAAAATGTATGCCTTATGTATATCCATACCTGCATGTGTATATTATGTTTTTTATTTTAGTTTGTCTAACCAAGGCATGTCTGACAGCGGTGTCATTCGACCATCTGTGCACTCCCCACAGGATAAAGCCCCCCCCCCCCCCCCCCCCCCCTCTCTCATCTCCAAAGACAGAGCTGCCTAGTTAGGCAGACAGGGCAGTGCAGGAGCCCGCATGCAGGGCGGGGTGCAGCAGGGATACAGGGTGGTGGTGCGCTGGTGACGGTGGTGGGCTCGGCAGGAATGCGGCCCTGTGTATTGTTTGTAAAAATAAACCATCTGGACAAAGATATTCACAGAGAATTTATATTAAACAGCTGTGTAAGCAAGGCTTCTGTGTCTGTGTGCGGCGTCTTTGTGTGTGGTGTGGTGTAGTGTGGTGCGTGCATGCGTGTGGACCGGAGCAGTGGTGATGCAACAGGACCACACCGCATGTCCACCTCTCATCAACCTCAAACAGAGAGTGACAGAGAGGGGGAGAGAGATTAAAAAGTGACAATAATATGAGCAATATATCGTCTATATACATCATCTTGTTTTTAGGGTTAGCCCATTATAACCACTTTATATGGGAATATGATTCGTAACGACGTAAATAGCAGATCAGCTACTTCTATCTATTTCATCCTTCCCTACATTCACATCTTGAGTCAACTTGTTTATGCCTCTAAACTGAGCAGTAATGACATTCAACATTCATATCACTGTGATGACTAAAAGGAAGCATTGTCTCGCTAGCTAACCACGATACTGACAGATCTGCTGTTCACTAATCCGTTACACATTTATTCATCCAGTTGTCTCCTCCCAACATCGTGAGAGTTTGACCCTGAGCCCACCACACCTGCCACTGTAGCAACATGTCCGCCCTCCCTCCTCTCCCTCCTCTCTCTCTCTCTCTCTCTCTCTCTCTCTCTCTCTCTCTCCATGTGGGTGGTTCTCTGCCAGCAGACAGGTTAATGTTGGAGAGCTTGTCCTCACACACAGCGAGAGACGAGTTCTGAGCCGAGCCCTCACAGTCAGTCACACAGAGACACACAACCACTTGCTGGCACATCACAAGCAGCAGATGTGGAGGGCCCAAGAAGCCTGCTGCTGCTGCATGCGACCCCCGGCCATCTGGCCAAGCTAAACTGTGCGCCCCCCCTCCCTCCCTCTCCTCCATTCTGTTTGTCTTTGGTGCAGTCACATTGTCCATGGTCACACATAGGTAGACTCCAATCGCTGTGGACAGAGGAGGTGGGGGGGAGGTGAGGCGGAGGTTTATGGAGGTGCCATCAGGGCGATTAGTTCCACCGTTGCACAATGGGCCTGTCCTTGTTGTGTTTGACTCGGTTCGCTCTACAGCAGGCGAGAGGAGCCGTAACAGGCATGCGCACGCACAGCGCAAAAGCAGAGTGGCAGGCGCTCCTGCTACTCAATGGTGTCTGTCTCCTTCTGTCTAACGTAACACCAAACAAACAGTGCAAACAAAGCAAAGGGTGGCTACTAAACACAGGGGCCAGAATATCAAAGGCTTGCTGTCTGCTTATACAGCTAGGGGCTGTAACACTCTGCCTTCTGTTCTGGGACTTCTCTGGACGTATACGCAACTGAGGTGAAAGAAAGAAAGAAAGAAAGAAAGAAAGAAAGAAAGAAAGAAAGAAAGAAAGAAGCAGTTTGGGAGATTGGCTCTGGACAAGCAGCCACACACACACTCTCCTATTACTGTCATGTACATACGCCTGCAGAGCCACGCAGTAAAACGAAAAGGAAAAACACTTGTTGCTGGATGCTTCTATCCATTTATCCATTTAATCAAACGCATCTTGTGCCTATCGGCCCATAAATAAACCATACATGCACTTATGGCACTGTACATTGGGACAGAGATTCAAGATTCAAAGGTTTATTTGTCACTCACTCATACTGTACGTTGTGTCTGGGTAGCTCAGTCGGTAGAGCTCTCGCGGTTATAACACAAGGTCAGCGGTTCGATCCCGGACCCAGGCTCTGCCAACTCAACAGTGAGTAGCACGGCTTGGGTGCGGCAAGTCGTGCGGTAAGTACTGAGAGCGTTCCACCTCAGCGCATTGTAAAGGGGGTAGACTCCCACGTTCTCGGGTGATACCGACCATAAGCTACCCTGACCCATTTACTTAGTCATACAGGTAAGAATAGCAATAACTGAATTCATACAACGTGGAGTAGTAATACACATATAAATGCACTCGCATCCGGATGGGATACCTCCTCTCGGCAGTGGGTTGCCCGCTCGCCACTTAGCAGAATGGGAGAAAGAAATGGGAGAAAGAAAAAAAATAAGTGCATCCTTCATTAGCGTCACCTTGGTCTGCTTGCATCACACACCAGGAATTTCACTGCCTCCTCTAATCATCCCTAGGACCAATATCCTGCAATTAGCTCTGTTTCCACACTCTGCCCCGAGGAGGTGCAGACTGGGAAATGGGATCCAGTCCCTTCCTTACAGTAGGCCTCTGAAAATAGTGCCAGAGTACCAGGCTGTCATGTAGAAACCTTGTACCCCCCCCCCCCCCCCCCCGCCAAGAGCTGGTGATTAAATTATAACTTCAGTTGATCCATAGGAACGCATACCACTCCTCCCCACATTTCCTGTAAAGTAACATGTTTTTTGATACATATGACAACCGTCAGTGGTGTAAGGTAACTAAGTACACTACTTAGGTACAAGTTTGAGGCATTTTTTACTTTCTTCAGTATTTACAATTTTCAATACTTCGACCCTACTACATCTGGGAAAAACTATTGAACATTTACTGCACTACAATTATATGAAAACTTTAGTTCTTAGTTATTTTGTCGATTTTTATTACAAAACATGTATTAACCACTTTAGCCATATATTTTGGCTATTTGAAAATAGACGATTTATAGCCGATCGGCTATTTTCAAAAGATTGTTTATACTAAATGGGACATTCTGCCCAATGAGTTATTTTATTTTTGATACTGTAAGTATATTCCGATGCCAATGCTTTTGTATTTGTACCGTACCGTATTTGTACGGACTATTTTAAGTAAAATATGTGAGTATACTTCTTCCATCACTGCTCGCCGTACACAGAACAGCTTCCATGTTGTGGTCATTATTATTACCTTCTGCTCGCATGGGAACCACATGTAGCCCAGGGAGGGTGTCTCTTTCATGTACAGTATGGAATGCTGCTCGACACAGATTGGCCAGGCCTAGTGCTTGTATGTAGACACTGTCCCCATGCAGTAATTGGGATTTTACAGGTCGATTCCTTGAACGGTTTCTTCGTGTGCTGTCGAGGTGTCCCTGAGCCACTGACACTGATCCACTGACCCCTCCCCACCCGGCGTGCAGCCGACACACGTCAAATGTACAGACATGATGTGGCGATTATCACCACTTAAACCCTGTAGTCTTTAGAGAACTGGATTTGAGTTACAACTTTGACCACTCTCCGTCCACAGCCAAATCTCTTTGCCAAAAATAGCCCCCCGACCTAAAACGTATCATATTTTGTTATCGTTGGATGAGATTTTAGCCACAATTCATTGCTGTATTGATGTGGTGCCATAGGAGAGACGATGCAAACGTTGATCAAAATAACAATTCTCTTATACATTCTCTAATTGTGTAATTAAGTAATGCAGATTAATTCATTTAACATAACAATAAATTAGCATAAAGATGAAACCAAATGTATTCATAATAAGGGTTCATTTGGTTACATTTTACACTCTCAAGAGTTAAAGATCTACAGTATAAGGGTTTATTTGGTTTCCGTCATTTAGCTTGAGGACCACCTGGAACCCCCTCAAGGACCACGGTGGTTCTCGGACCACTGGTTGTGTTAACTGTTAACCCATTTTGGGCGGGAACCAGTTTTGGTGTTAGCATTATGCTATGCTTTAGCTATTGAAAAATAGCAGATCTACAAGTTCATGGTGCGCTACGAGCTTGTAGGTCAGCTATTTTTTTTAAATCGAAGAACGACTGACATAGAAACATAGCTTTTTCAGAAAACTGTCAGGATGTAGAAGACACAAGGAATGAAGCCTTGAATTCATGGAGACGTTTTGTTTTGGTTTCTGACATTCATTCCAATAATCCAACATTTGACTAATTGAAGTTAATAGGAGACCAATCTTAACAAGAGCAAAATCATTATTAAAAAAAACGTTCTCTTTGAACCTGGATCATCAATCAACCATTACACTGTGAGCGATGTTTTGGGGTTTAAATTGTCCTTTTATACAGTTATACCGCAGCAGACAGCAAATATAGTAGTAAGTATTATTAGACAAAACAATTGTAAACTAAATCTTCACCTTGGGGTGAATAATTGATAAGAAAAAAAGCGTTATTTGGGGGTAGTGGTGTTTGCATGGACAACAACATGTACAGTGAGTAGCTTTCCTTCATGTTACAAGCGTGCCGGTTTCTACCGCAGACAGAGAGCGTGTTATAGCCGTGGCTCTCAATGTGGGACTTTAGCAGTGAAAGCAGTACAGGGGTCAGGAGGAGTTTGCCCACACAAGAACCGTCTGTGGTTGACCGTACGGAACGAGGTCAGGGAGACTTCAAATAGCACACACACACAGGCACACTTGTGCCGGTCCGGGGGCTGGCTGTGTGTGTGTGTGTGTGTGTGTGTGTGTGTGTGTGTGTGTGTGAGAGAGAGTGATAGGAAGCGTGCGGAAAACATCGCAGGAGCCCTGCTTCATCCCATCACACCAAGTTAATAATAGTGGCTGGCAGAATAGCATTTGTTAGAACAGGCTTTTAATTGGTTTATGAATTCTGCCAATTATGCGGCGGAATTCCCCCCCCCTGTCAAAAGTCACCTTCGCTAATCTGCTTCAAATGTTAAGTGGAATCAAACAGGCCGGTGTCACAGAGTCAAAGACTGCCGTGAGAGTTTGGAACGCGGTTTTGCGAGCGTGTGCATACAACATGCATGTGTGTATGGATGCGGGTGTGTACATACATGCGTCCAAACAGTGGATGTGTGTCTGTTCCGAGGGCCATGCAGATCATGTGAATACGCCAGGCCAATTGGATTAGCAGATTAGCACCAGATTTGCCCTACGACCTCTGGAAGCACTCAGACTGCCAAGCATTACATTGGCTGACGTTGGTATGAGTGGCCCCAGCCTCACACACAAACGCACGCACGCACGCACGCACAGACAAACACAGTACACAGACTGTACACACACACACACACACACACACACACACACGCATGTGTACACACACACACACACACACACACACACACACACACACACACACACACACACACACACACACACACAGGGTTGCAGATAAACGACACAGTATAAGTTAATGTACCTGCTTCAGAAAGATTAAGTATGAAGGAGATTAGAGCACAACAATAAGCAGGATTAAACACAGAAACACGCTTATCTTCTGCCATATGGAGCTATTGTGCATTCCCTTCAGTTATTGTGATGCAACATGTATTGCTGTAATGTATAGCGCTGCTGTTGGGCAGATACCTCATATCTCCATATTTCAACTTTGTTTTTTTATACCGGTACATCATTACCCTACTCTATTCACTGCATTATAAATCATAATAATAACTCCCGTTCCCTGCCGGTGTTTACACTAACCTTTGAAGAATCACAACAAAGACGGGCTTAGCGTGTTCGCAGTCAAACTGTTAACATACCCTACTCCAACTTCAAACACCGTAGTACTAGTCACATTATGAAATTGGGATCAAGTGGTTGAAGTGATTTTGACGCTATAACAAATTGTGCCAGGGACCGCTGGAACCCCCTCAAGGATCCCGGACGTCTCTTTGAGAACCACTGACATGGAGGATTTGTCCAGGATGGAGCTCCCCAGTCAGGTCCTCCCTCTCTCCCCACCACGACCACCACGTGAACATCTCCACCACTCCATGATGCACTGACCCAATAGTGTCTCAGCTGAGCAACACATACAGCTTTATTCCCACATGCCGCTGGTAATCCATTACGCAGCCTTCACACATGTCCAGGTCTGCCAGTAGCCCGGCTCTCTCTCTGAACCACGCAGAAAACGACCCGGCGCTGCAGTTGCCAAAAAGTCCTTTGAACAAAATTACTTCCTCTGGCGCACCACGGCTTTAATTATGTGTTGGTGAACATAAAACAGGTTGGACAATTTGTAGTGGGAAATCATATTTCCATTGAAAGGAACTCGGGTACATAACCAATGATTTATAAGAAGGAATGTCATAATTATTTTTTTCCTCCATGCCGGGCCGGGGGAGATCGGGTTGCAGCTAATGGGTGTCAAGCTGAAAGCACTAATTAGTTTTTGTAGTCGACTGTCACCGATGGAGGAAAAAAATAGAAGGTGCCACAATAAATAAGTTCTCACGTGGAACTCGAAGCCTGTAATTTGAGTCGATGCTCCTGTATTAGGTTGTGGGAATCGCACAAACGTCTCAACAAAATGCGGATAAGTAATTGTGAGGTTGTCGCGCCCGCACCTTGGCAGTGTGGAGGAGCCGGTGACATGTATGATTATCGGTATAACCCCTTTGTCACCAAGCGGGTTGTTTTTATTAAATTGAATACAGCTATATAAGCAGTGCTCTGTATGGGACTTTGCGGTTACCACTGCTCTGTCTGTAGAAAAGAGAAAACAAAATCCAGAAACATTTATTAGTTTAGACACACTTAAGTGGGAAATATATAATATAACAGTGTACTAAACCAGTGCATTAAATCTCAGATTTAGACAGGCACATTCTCCCTCAGAGCAATAATAGCCATATTTTCAAGGAAATGAAGCCACCGTCTATGAATGGATCGTGCGTATACTTGTCCAAACACAAAATAAATCAGCGGCGGCTAACTTTCGGGGGCAAGTGTTGTTTATCCGCTCTTTGCCCTACATAAAAAGAAAAAAAAGCTATAAAATTATGTAAACATTGGCCGTTACCTTTTTTCAGTCGTGCCGTGAGCAAACAAAAGTGCCTGGTGGCCTGAGAGCATGACCTACACTGTCTGGAATTTTCCATCTCTCTTTCTTTTTTTCTTTTTTTTTTCAAGGGGCTTAAACATGACAATTAGTGGGCAGGTCACATGACCTCTTTGATTCATGGCTCATCCGGCAAGCCAAGCACACACATAGGCGACGCCAGATTTATACTTAGTTGCCTGCTATTTCTTCGCTGAAAATAGCTGATCTTCAAGCTCATAACATGCACAACGCTAGACGACCTGGGCTAACAGTCACGCAAATAGAATACCGAAGTCCTGACGTCACTCGCTCATCCCCTGGCTTGCTTAATAACCACAAATTTCACATGGCAGATGACAAATAACTTTAATATTATAAATAGATTACTGACATATTTAATAATTGGAAATTATTATGACGTTTATGGCGATTATGTAATAATTCTTATAATTGTGACAGGCCTAAGCGCGACATGTTGTGCGTTTGTAGATATGGCTGTGCGCCAGAGTGAGCAGCAACCAGGTGCTCCCAGCGGGGCTGAGGGTTGTCATTTTATGTGAGTTGAAACTCACTATAGAGTCATCAGGGATGAAGGAGGAGGCCCCTATCTGCCCATCCTGGCCCCTGGCCCTTGGCAACAGACACGCAGGGGCCATGCAGTGACACCTTGCTGTAAACAAACAACAGCAGGGCAAGGTGGTTTATGGTGGATGCTCCTTTCCTCAGCCACGGTAAGACCCTGCGGTGGTTCCCTCATTCCTTCTCTTTCCTGTGTAGCTCTGGACCAACGGGGCCAGTCAGGTAGTCTCTAGCTAGAGCCATAGCTTTCAAACGCTTCCGTCATACGGTCCGAGCAAAACAAGCGTTGAAAACGGATATATATATATATATATATATAGCTAGCTTGCTGCTTATCAGAAGTGTTTTGTATTTGTTGATACTATATGCATTATTGCGTTAAATTTCCCCCAGGACTGTGTGTCCTCTTAGCATGTGTGACGGTGTTTACATTTCTGACTTAAGTATCCAATCAATCAAAAGAAATAGAAATTCAAAAATATATTTTTAAGATGTGTAAATAAAAAATAAAACAATTAGCAAAAATACAATGGGTCACATCAGCTTGTCGATGAGCTATTTCAACCGTGCCATGCGATATTGTCATGATATACGCCAAAATGTAATATATGACTAGAGTGGTTAAACATCACCATACAACTACCGGGAGTTTTAGAAAGCCACTGAGGATTTCTGCTGTTCCCTGATTGTCAACTTGTTGCAATGATTAGAAGACTTTGTCAACTAACAAGCAAGCATCAAACACTGTCTGCCACACTGAGTGCACCGATAATTAGTCACAGGAAGCATGGGGTCCAGACAGCCAGGTTGATGGACACATGCACACTTCACCTGTCTGTTAGACACGCACACGCACGCACACACACACGTTCTCCCACAATCAGCCACAGCCTCTCACACTCAGTAACCACACACATGCACACACACATGCATGCGAGTACACACCTAAAGGTGGATACAGTTATTACAGTCTGGAGGGGTATGTGTGTGGGGCGGGGGCTCCCTATCATTCATTAGTTTACATAAAGCCATGCCAGGCAGACATGAAGTCATTGCAGTGCTTTGAAGATGGGCACACTGCAGCGTGGACGCGCGCGCACACACACACACACACACACACACACACACACACACACACACACACACACACACACACACACACACAATTACAAGGTAAAGTGCGTCTGACTGCCTGGGACAGTCAGTATACTTATTAACCCGGTCAGTAAGTGCTGCTATTATGTCTGCTCTCACCTCCCTTGTTTGCTTCACAGTAAAAATTGTGCTATGAAAGTGTAAAAACTGCCTGATTTATAAATAGGTGCCGGTGTCGTGCTCAGTAAATAGCAAGCTCACAGTAAGCTTGTACATCTGCTATTTACTGCAGGCAACACTAGTGCGTATAGGCTATAGTAAACAAGCCATAAACACATTCCTGTACCAATATGAATTAGCACCTCATCCAGGCAAGTTTATTTGCAGACAACAAAGCAACACAAAGTGCTTTCAAAATACATATTATACTCTGAAACACAAACATGCACAGACACCAACAACAAGTCCTCTATTCCTACACAGAACCACGCAATATAGCATAATGAAGAGCCACCATCAATGGCCGGCTATGCTGTTTCGCTTTTAAACACAGAACCAAACAAAGCATTTCAGAATCAGAGGCGTGCTCAAAAGCATCAGTGTCTAGAGTAGTACTACTATCATTGCTGTCGGGCAGAAACCTCTTATCTCCATTTTATTTATTTTGTGGTCCATCCATGCAGCTACAGTACAACCGCTTATCCGGAATAGGGTTGCAGGGGTAACAGTTCCAACGGAGGTTTCCGGTGGTATGCACTACTTGATCATACTACAGCGTCACAAAAAAATAAAAGGTAGCAGATTCACTAGCTCGAAACGCGGTGGAAGCAACAAGCTTCGAGCTTGTCAATCTTCTACTTTTGCCATTTTTGAATTGGAATGCTGACAAGTAGGTTGAGAAATTACAGAGTTACCATGTGGGGGTCCCTCTACTGTACCCTGTACTGTACTGTACTGTACTGTACTGTACTGTACTGTACTGTACTGTACTGTACTGTACTGTACTGTACTGTACTGTACTGTACTGTACTGTACTGTACTGTACTGTACTACCCGCAATCATCATATATACAGTCAATATGTGCATGTGCGTTTGTGTGTGTGTGTTATGTTGCGCACAGGTGGTGAAAAACAACCATGCTGTTTTCGTGCTCAGATCCACCCAGGCAGCCAGCCACCCACACACACAGCTCCGTAAGGGAGTGGTTGCACCACTCAAAACACATTGAGACTAAAGTATCTTTTACAAGTGTGAACTGGCCAAGAGAAGAGGCAAAATAAGTAACACATCTCTGCTAGTAACAATAAATAAAAGACAATAACAAGGACAAACATGCAATGTTCATAAATACAGTACCCTACAATAAAGGCTAATATATAAAAACTAAGCAACAAAATGTGCTAATAAACTAAAAAGCAAGAGAACCAACATTTGCTATACGTCGTGCTATAAAGTGCAGTAACTCCGCCAAGAATCAAACCGATACAAATGTCTTTGAACAGTTTCATCTGGCCAGCCTAATGGCTTACATTAAGTATTCATGAGGTCATTGTTTATCCCCCCAAATTTGAATTTGAGACAAATAACTCAATGTCAACTAAAAATGTAGCCCAAGTGTACACTATACACATGTATAGACTTTGTAAGGCATATTACACGCATATATAACAAAATAACATCTCAAAATATTGACATAGTGTATATTTAGACTTGGTTGTGGGCGTAGTAGTTGTAATGCCACTGTAAGGTCAGGACTGACTCACGTCTTGCCCAGTTTCTCACACAATGAAAACTGTATATCATCCCATTGACGACCCTGACTGTCCTGAGGCCGACTCAAAGTGTGATCGCTGTGCTCAGACACAAGCACACCTCACACGTACAGCATTGGTATTGTCCGCAGTTTTGGTCACACTGATGTCAGACCAGAGCTCGATCAGCGAGAGAGAGGGAGAGAGAGGATGAGGCGGTAGAGAGACGGAGTAAAGGAAAGGACGTCACACTCACACACAACACAACATGTGTTGATGTTGTTGATCTCCATATTTGCCCATATATGGTTGTGTGTCACGTCGGTACTGCAATGTCAGGCATGTCCATAAAGGGGTATAATCTATTATGTCCTGAAAGTCAGACTCACAAACAACTTTATGAAATAGATAAGCTTGTGCATATCCATCCATCCATCCCTCGTACCTACATATGTGCATACAGACACCCCTAACTACCCACCCACCCCAGCCACCCATACAGGCCATGGTTGGGTGCTGAGTCAGTGTGTGAGCTTGCTGGTGTATGAAATGAGGGGAGTGCTTTTCATTTCCTCCCCATGGCTGTGTCCTGCTCTGCCCCCCCCACCCCAGCCATGACTCAAAGCCAACAAAGCCAACAGGAAGGATGTCAACGGCACTGTTCTACACACGCTGGCAAAGTTGTGTCCGTATATGTACACAGACACTTAAACACGCACGGATGCACGCATGTGAGTGCACCGCATGCGCACATGCATACTAACACACACACACACACACACACACACACAGTTTAATGAAGCTTGGAGGAGTGCACAACCATGACATCAGCATCAGGGCTGGAGCTGAGACAACAATGTTTGAGACTGGATGCTGGGCCTGCTACAGGAACGCACACACACACACTTCAGTTTAGCACTCACGCACGGACCCACGCATGAAGGACTCAGTAGTGAGAGACTCGCACAAAGGAAATTGCATGTTTGTGCAAGCAGCACACAACACGAATGAACACACACACACACACACAACACACCAACTGACAGTCATAGGTGAAAGAGTGTCGGCAGGCTGGTGAGACCATAATTGTGAGAAGTGCACTGAGAAACAAAAAATGACACAGCGGTCCGGAAGACAGACAGACAGACAGACGGGTCACTCACCTGCATGGTGACCTAGTATACTGTAGCTTCTCTGTCACCTTCCGCCCTCAGCCTGTCACCCTCTGTCCACACTGCCACCCCGTCACCTGTCCCACCAGTAAGCGTCCCTGTCACATCACGCAGTCCGTCCGTGGCGTTGGTACCAGGCTCACCTCTGACCTTGTGTTCCCCTCGGCCACCACTCTGGAAGGAGGAGGGGGAGAGCAGTTGTGCCCGGACATGCCCATCGCCCTAGATCACAAGGCCCGCCGACATCAAGTCTAAATGCTGTGGGGAAGGAAGAGGGGGGGGAGATTTATGAGGGTGTGTGATGTTCAGTGTGTGTTCTGGATGGTTGAGCGCACATTGGGTCCGTCACAAAGACACACAGTGTGTGTGTGTGTGTGTGTGTGTGTGTGTGTGTGTGTGTGTGTGTGTGTGTGTGTGTGTGTGTGTGTGTGTGTGTGTGTGTGTGTGTGTGTATGGGAGGGGCACCCACACACACATGTTGTGTAGGCACCCATGCATGCATATGCACGCACGCACACACACACACACACACACACACACACACACACACACACACACACACCTGCAAAACTGAAGGAAGATTCATTCATTATGGACAAATTAATCTTACATTTTTGTGTGTGTGTGTGTGTGTGTGTGTGTGTGTGTGTGTGTGTGTGTGTGTGTGTGTGTGTGTGTGTGAATAACCTGGACTTCTGTGTGGCTGGTTTATAGCATGTGTCTCTTTACAAAAGGAGGAATTTGCTGTGTGACTAAAAGTGAGTCATATAATATTAGCGTCATAACTCAGTTGAGAAAGTTAATGATTTGGGGGGAAAAAACAACATCAAATGGAAGCCATGTGATATATATGAATATTAATGAATATTGATTTGGCCACCTAGCCAACTTGCCCCCCAGGGGTTAACTGGGGACAGGGAGGAACTCCTTATAATGGTCAGCACACTCTATAGTAGGGAGGATTATCACATCAAAACAAAAAAATAAATATTTGAATTAAGTGAATTATTATTCATTATAATATTCTACTATTTGTGTCTACACGTCTGTGTCTCAGCGGAGGTCTGTGTACAGTTGAGCAACCCACCTACCAGTGACATCATCAATGGGGAAACAAAGCTAATAGAAACTGCAGGCTTTCTATTCCTGGAAAGTTTCCTATTCCTGGAAAGCATGCTATAATGGAAGCCATTGTTCTCGCATAAAAAAAAATAGAAGATAAATAAAAGTGAAATCTTGAATAAGATGATGAGGGGCGCTCTCATCATCATACATCATCTTATGCCGGCCAATCAGAATTTGCATCCTCACCTTCGTCGAATGTTTGACCGATTTTTACAAAAATGTTAAGATTTTCATTATCGTGAGAACGATTGCTTCCATTTTCGCATTGCAACTTTTCAGGACTAGAAAGCCTGCAGTTTCTATTAGCTTGTATTCCCCATCGACGATGTCACCGGATTCGGAAGACGGTTTCTGAACTGCCCACAGCCCTCCTATGAGACACAGGACCTATTATATGAAGATAGGTTGAAAAGTGGTGAAGTGGTCCTTTAAGGCCAAGATGTCCTGTGCATCGAAAATAGCAGACCTACAGGTGTAAATCACAGCGTCAGTGCGTCCTCATTTGCTTTGTATAAGGTCTGCTATTTCCGCCGCTCAATGCTTTTGTGTATAAATTGGGCTTTAGTATTACCCATGATCCTCTGGACAAATACATGCATCTAATACCATAACAACGCTCCCCCAACACAGGGAGAGTATGTGTGTGTGTGTGGGTTGTTTGTGTGTGTGCGTGTGTGTGTGTGACGCCACCGTAGCAACCACACAACCATAATTAACAGAGAACGCCATGCAGGGCTGACTACCGTAAGTTTAGAGGACTCCCCTACCCCCCCCCCCCCCCTCCATCCCCTCTTCACATGCTCCCACACTGATATTTAACAAAACATTAATCTTCTTGCCAGTGGCTCCCAAAGAACACTGTGCTGATGTAGCTCGGGCAGAAGAAGGCTCGCGTTAATAGTAATTCCATTGTTCTGGTCTTTTATTTATGCCTTGGCTCTACCAGGCGGATGAGGTAAGTCTCTCTCTCCCTCTCTCCCTCTCTCTCTCTCTCTCGCCCATGTTATTATTCAAAAGTGGCGATACATAAAGCCAGATTACACAAATGTCTCTCTGTTCCCCCCCCAGCTCTCACACACACACACCTCCCTTCTTACACCAGCGCAATGGCCGTCACCACCACCCCCGCAACCAACCAACCCCCCCAACCCCTCTGCTGGCTTTCAGTAGCACATTTCCCCTTTCTACCCTCCTCCTCTTCCCTCCCCTCTTTTCTGAATCACCCTCAGCATTTGCATGTGAATCGCTTGTATATCTTCTTTTATATGATGCACTGACAACACAGGCTTTCGGGAAAAAGAAGGAAAAAAAAAACAAAACGTGGGGTTGGAGGTGGCGGTGGGGTTGGGGGCTCGCCCTCCAACTATACCCCTCGTCACCCATCAAACTCAATTCACCCCCCCTCCCTCCCACACACCCACCCTCCCCTTAAAAAAAAACTAAAAAAAACTTAAAAACACCAAAGATGTTACTTTAACCCTGCTCCCATGGAGAAACACTGTGCCGGTTTTATGATATGGAGACAAGTTCTTTTGTGTTCTCTTCTCCGGAGGGACGAGCTCCCTGTCTGTCGGTGTTACTGGGGCGATAATCCCGCTGGAATTTTCTCCTAAGTACTTTTACTGACATTTTCAATTATCACCATGCCAGGGCCTGGGTAAATGGCATTTAACAGAAGAGGGGCCCCGTCATTTCCACACTGAATCATATTTGTGAATCAGACAACAAGCGTCGGGGGGGTGGGTGGGGGGAGGGGTTGGACTCTGCACTGTTTGCCTGGGGCTGTGAGCGCGCGCGGGTGGGG
Organism: Protomyctophum bolini; assembly: GCF_963924005.1. Taxonomy (NCBI): domain Eukaryota; kingdom Metazoa; phylum Chordata; class Actinopteri; order Myctophiformes; family Myctophidae; genus Protomyctophum; species Protomyctophum bolini. Next base: position 16,296,615 of record NC_137862.1, on the reverse strand, counting down.
TGGGGTCAAAGATACTGTATGGGGCTGCCGAGCTAGGGCGAGATGAAGCTGGTGGGTGACCAGGTTCATGGAGGGGCCGCGAATGCCCCCCGCTTGCTTGCACAGACCCACACGTGCGGATGCAAGAAAGTGGCGCAGGCGTAAACAGACAGGAGTGCACGTACAGGCAGGCACATGCACGCCCATGAAGCGCTGCTGTCGGGTGGAAACCTCTCATCTGCATTATCTAACCTTTTGTGGGGTTTTTTCCCGTAAATTAACGGCCCTACTTGATCAAACTATACAGTGTCACACAAAAGCATCAAAAGTAGAAGATCTAAAAGCTCGTTTTGAGCTTGTCGCTACTTTTGAATCCTGAAAAAAACAGTTTTGGACATTTCCACCTGATAGAGACGATATAGACACAATCACAGAAATGTCTTTCTCTCTCTCTCTCTCTCTCACACCCGCACACACATGCACACATACGTATAGATATGTGCATGATTGTGCATGCTCAAACACAGCCATGTAGATCAGTGGTCCTCCACGTGGGGTGCGGGGATCCCCAGGGGTTCTTAAGGGGGGTTCAGGGGGTCCCTAAAGCAAGAGCAATTCAGACATTTTCAAAACATCTTACACACACACACACACACACACACACACAACCTCCCTCGAGCCCAGCTTGCAATTTACGACATGCTCGACCCAGCCCCCCTCCTTTACAAAGAGGAGCACATGGTTGGCGCTCAGAAAGCCAAACAGACAGGCTGACCTGCACAGGGGTCAGACTTGTTCTCTCCTCACCTTTGACTAGCTCCATTTACACAGGACTCCAAAAGCACTCCACATATCTGGCTAGGGTTACAGGCTTTACATCCCTGTAATAATTCAGACATGGTATTGCAAAGAGGGTTTCTTCTTCAGCTCTCTCTCTGTCTCTCTCCGACATATCCCCCACGTTCTCTTTCAGTGAGCGCTGCTTTGCTTCAAAAAGCGGATCGACTTCAAAGCGTCGAAACGGGTCAGATTGATAGTTTGAACACAAATGCTATTTCATAAGCGATTGAGTTTCACTTCCATCACTCAAGAGGGCCCTTCTCTGTTGCCTCTGAGGATGTGTGTGTGTGTGTGTGTGTGTGTGTGTGTGTGTGTGTGTGTGTGTGTGAGAGAGGGAGGGGACATGAGCTTATCCAACCACAGCGGCAGATTTCTGCTTCATTGAACAGCAACCAGCGGTGTAAAGTAACCATACATGTAATCACGCAAATACTGTACTTGAGTACAACAGGACAGAGTTATAAGTAATAAATACTGTACTTGAGTACAACAGAACAGAGTTATAAGCGGCAGCACAGACACATGTTCCGGGTTTTGAACCCGCAACCTTCATGAGCCCTATGCGGTGTCGAACGCCATCTAGCCCCCGCCGGGCCGTGGACACACGCTATAGGAGAACAGCTGTTTACATGTCTCCTGTGCGCCGCGCGCCCCCATGTCCTCCTTCACCAACATGACATCATTCCAAAGCATCCCCTCCTCCTTCCTGTCTCGTTCCTTTTGGTACGGTCTCTGTTATGACAGGTTTAATTGAGGGTTGTCAAAGCCATAACATTTCTGTAAATATTAGACTTGCCAAGAGCGTCAATAAGAGGAAACGGGGCCTTTATACTGTAACGCGCACTGTTGTGCCTCGCCGAGAGACCGAGGCACAATGTGTGCTTTTGTAAAGTGGGATCGCCGAGAGGCGTTTTGATAGCCTAGCTTTAGTCTCGGTCGAGTCTCTTCTCCGGGTCTGGTCAAAGAACTGTGTCCACGTTGTGTTATGTACACATCATATGATCACGCTCAAAACACTTTTGTAAAATATCCGCTACACTTTCCCATTCATCTGTGGATTATAGGGGATAGGAAGCATGGCCTGCATGTGTCTTGGTAAAAGTCATATTTTTCTTCGACACATTATAATCTTAAGAGTTTTTCTAACTCTGCCAGTATACATAAGTTAAATGAACACTGGGGCTTTGATGGGATCTAATCAGCCAACAATGGCATGTTCTCTCTCTCTCTCTCTCTCTGAGTAAGTATTCCAAACTGTGAATGTAACACAGCTGACATCAGCTCCATCATCATGGATAGAGCTGATGACTTCATGTTGTTCTACATGTGCTTCTCACCACGCAGACTATACAGCACCTGGTCCAGCCACACCCCCTTTTAGACAATATTTAGATTTTCTTTTTCTTGTGTGTGGTGGTGGCGGTGGTGAAAGGGGGATAGCCACCTTCTGAGTCACTGGTGTGTGTGTGTGCATGATTCCGTGCGTGCGTGCGAGAGAGAGGGGGAGAGAGAGAAAGAGAGAGAGGCAGGCCTCCATTGTGTTCTGTTCGAGTGTTCCAGTAAGTGACACGGGGCTTTACTCACCTGGGGGGAGGGGCGGTGACTCAGCACTGCATCATCAGTGTGAGCTGCTGGCCAGACCAGACAAGGGGAGATTTACTGTAATATGTTTTAACGGCACACTGGGGGCTAAAGGAGTTAAAAGGGGAAGTTCAGGCTCGGAAAAGAGAAGCGCTTTGAGTGAAAGAAAACAATTTTAGTGTAGAAAAAACAAACACAAAGCGATATCATTGCAATAAATGTCATTATATTTTGGCAGTGCGGCTTGGCTCCTGTGACGCTGCAGAAGTATACGTCAGCGGTATAGGCAACAGGCTGCTTGTGTGCCATATACTCTGTTTCTCTCCGTTTAGAGAACCATGAAAGAGCTCTTGTTGCAATAGGAGCATGACTGTCTCCAGATAAAATGTTCGTTTGAAACTGTTTGATGAACTACATATCCACATAAAGTGTCACATTCAAGGATGAGGCCTGCACCTGTAACATGTCATTCCACATGGTTTTCTATCTATTGTCATACCACACATGTATTAACATTTATAACAATATATCTATATTATTATTATTATTATTATTATATACAAGGTACCAGGTCCTAAATTAGCAATTGGTATTTTTTCAATCGCAAACACTGAGCAGAGGTTGTATTTCTCACATTCTTTCACATTTTACTACAGTTACATCACTGTGATAAACTTTCCAGCGCAACTTCTGTGGCTTTTCAGAAGACCGCTCAGTGTTACGGCTTGCAAATGGAACATCGGCCCTGCAACAAATGCTGTATAATTATCTTATATGCTCTTATCTTATTTGCAGCCCCTTCGTCATAATAAACAGCAGTAAAAAGGGAGGGGTATTGTTTTCTCTGGACCCTCCATGCCAGCATGGCCACATCAAGTATACTGTAGCATGCATGCGTCTTGTGAAGAGCTCCCTCATCCTTAACGAGAGCCTGGCGAGGGGTATAACTCAGCACTCCTCCACTCCAATAACCCATGAAATATGAAAATTGACAGTGCGCCGTCAGGGGCGGCCCTGCCACATGTTTACGAGTGGCTGACTTAACTGGCCGCCTCTGTGCTCTGTAATAAGTCATATGCCGAGTGCTCATCATAGAGCTGGGATTTATGGGGCCTGAGTCTGCATATGACCCACCACTCACCCCCCCTCCCCTCCCCTGCCCCCATAGAGGAGGAATCATTATCTGGGCCTGGCCACTATAAGCTTCATAGACTCATTGGAGGCAAATGGGCCCCGTGGTTCCTCCTCCCCCCACCCCCCCAAACCTGTTAAAAAAACCAGCCTCATGCTGATGTGTGTCTGTCTGGAGGAGGAAAATGGTAGACGTTTCTGAATCATGTCTATTTAATGGATGATGATTTTTTCTTTTTCAGTTGCTGTTGCTAAATGCATTTGTTGTTTCATGAGCGAGGTAGTTCATATTATAGCCGCTATTTACACTACTGGTATACGCGACAATATTGTTTGATGAAGTAGGACATTAATGATGGAAAAAAGTTGAAAAATAGCAAATTGAAAATAGTTGAAAATAGCAAATCTACAAGCTCACAACACCTCGCAACGTGAGGCGTTGTTAGCTTGTAGATCACTATTTTCACCTCTTTTTGTCTCTTTCTTAGATTATTTGACAATTTGACCAATTCATGTTTGGTCGGTTTTTCTAGTTTGCTTATTACTTTTGATGCAGTAATGGTCTTTTTTTATGTATTAAAAAGGTCTTAAAAGTCCTTAAATTGTCACTTCACTGTCATCTGGGGACCCCCAGCCAAAATTATGCAATTATGCATGAATGGTCTGACTTGATGGAAATGTTTAACGGCATGAAAGTACTGTACATGTAAAACAACGTTTAGCAGTCAGTCAGTCAGTCCTCATGGAAAACGAAAGTCACATCTCAAGGTGATGTTCCAAGGTGAATCATATGCTAGTTTCATTCTCTCCTCCCTCATTCAGCCTGCTCAGCATTCTTTTTCTGTTTTAGGCTTTTCCGCTATAACTGCTATAACTGTAACTGATAGTTACAAGTGAAGATTGGGGACTCGAACACGCAACTCGCTGTCAGGCCAGAGCCTACACACTATGTGGCATGTGCCTGGACTGCTAGGCCAGTGGGCGCCCCAGCCTGCTCAGCATTCTGAACGGGAACCAGGTGTCCTTTAAGGGGGGTTCCAAGGGGTCCCCCGGTAAAAAATAAAGTATAGTAACCAAATGGACCTTTATGGGCCAGGGCCCCCTTTCCACCGGGGTTGAACGGGTTTGATTATTATTTCCCGCCTAATATTGAGTGTTTCCACTGAAAATGAATTGGTTCAGAACCCTTAAAGTTAAAGCAACCAAAGTTCCAAGAATCTATAGAACGGAACCTTGCATATCAAACTGGGGGTTCTTGAAATAGTTTGAGAATTACAACTATTCTATTCCAACTAGTCTAGTCTCCCCTCCCCTCCCCTCCCCTCCCCTCCCCTCCCCTCCCCTCCCCTCCTCTCCTCCTCCTCTCCTCTCCTCTCCTCTCCTCTCCTCTCCTCTCCTCTCCCCTCCGCTCCCCTCCCCTCCCCTCCCAGTCCAGCCTGGCACACCCTGCAGAGTGAGGGCTCCCTGTTTGTTTGCATTCTTGCAGTGGGAATGAGTAGCATTATGACAGAGAGCTGGTCAAGCTGCTGCAGGCAGCGAGCCAGGCGGGACAGACAGCAGCAGGGGAGGCTGAGGATGAAGCCAGTGTTTTGCTGGTCATCTTGCCTCTGGCCAGGACTCCTAGGGCACCACGACCTGGACTACAGACAAGGGGCTGTACCAAAGCTTGGATCACTCACCCACAACAAGACAAAATATGCCTCGCTGTGCATGTTGTTTGGTGTGGACTCAAGTGGTTTATTTCCAGGATGACATACTGTATATAAGTTGTAAAGAGTTTATCATACCTTATCTTTTGAATGATAGAGGAACTGATGTACAGAAATGTAATTTGTTAAAATATCTAATAATTATGCCTAAAAAGCGTCCAGCCACTATTATTAAGACTCTGTATTACAATTTAGTAAATAAATACGTAGTAATTTAATCGCATAAACAGATCCAAAACAATCACATTCACAAAATTCACCATGCAAAGTTTCATTCGTTTTCTTTGTCTTTTCTTTTTTTTAAAAGCAGGTCTCACAACAAAACAAATGGTGGATATTTCTTTTCAGCACGCAAAATAATAAAATGTAAAATCAAAGTATATATACAGCTAATGCTATGGTTTTCTCGTATTGACCCCGCAAATAAAAGAGCCCAGCCAAAGCCCACACACAAGAGCCAGAGTCTTCGCCTCGAGGCACACAGACAGGACTGGAGGCAAGCTGAGCCTGGAGGATGCTGGGATATGAATGGTGTCTTTGAGCATGTGGAACGCCTCCAAGCCCAGCCAGAGCCTTGTCCCCGCTGCCGTGGATACTGACATCCATGCAAATCATAACGGAGATGACAGCCCGGCCCTTCCCACCACTCACTCTGCAAGCCTCCGTGCCAACTACTAGCCAGCCAGCAGTGTTGCCAGATTTAGCGAGGAATAAGCAAACTGGGTCCATGAAAACAAGCCCAAAAGAAGTGACTAAATAGGCCACATGAGCAACTTTATAAACCGATATGCATCAGCTATTGGAAAATAGCCAATGTAAAAGCTCACAACGTGTCACATCTACCATTACACAAAAAAAACAGCAACCTGCAGCTACCAATATTTAGTCGCTTATAATAAGTGGACATGGCAACGCTGCCAGCCAGCCATCCAGCTAGCTATCTACCGAGCCTGCTGTGCAGACAAGAAGGGACAAATTGGGACAAATACACCCCCCCCCCCCCCCATACCCACACACACACACACACACACACCACCACCACAGTCCCTCACACTCCACAGCTCGCTGCAGAAGGCTCTGCTCGGGGGGCTAATTCTGCATCGGGATCACCATTTGTACTTGTTATGCTGACATAATTAATCTCCTGTTGTGACCAGCGGGGGCGTGAGGGCCTTGCCGCTCTGCTGCCCCACCCCTGGCTGCCACCACCGCACGCATGCACGGCGTGCCCTGTGCACCGTGACACTGTCTGTCTGTCTGTCTGTGTTGTCAGAGCACTTGTCTATCTGTCAATGTCTCTATTTATTTGACTGGCCCTGTCTGACAGTGTGTGTGTGTGTGTGTGTGTGTGTGTGTGTGTGTGTGTGTGTGTGTGTGTGTGTGTGTGTGTGTGTGGCTATGCGCACACATACTGTATGTATGTGCTATGGTCCATCCGACTGTGTCTATCTAAATGTTTGTCCGTGTCTCTAAATGCCACGTCCTCCGCTGGCCTCGTCCTGCTCTGTACTCTGTACTGTATCTGACTATGTGATTGTCTGTCCTTTCGTGTCCCCATGCATGCCTACGTACAGTATGTCTCCAGCCGTGGCTACACGACCCGACATGTCTGCCACACGCATTCACACTGGTTCATGTTTACACGTCCACTGGTGAAGTGGGGGCAAAACAGGCAAACAAGGGTGGTGTCAAACGGTGGTTTATACAAAGCAGGGAAATGCTGTGTAAAATGTTCCTTCAAAAAGAAGGAAAATAGTCAATCTACATCCTCACAACAGGTTTCGCTTGTCAGTAAAAAAAAGGAAAAAAAGAAAGAAAAGTGGCCCCTGTCATGGAAAAGTTTGAGAACCCCTGGTGTAAATATATAATACCAAACTCAGTGAAATGATTTAATAAAATGTTCATACTTTAGCTCTGTGCTCAATGTGTTTGTTGAATTGCACACAGCTGTGTAAGAACTCTCACATGCAAGAGTGCAATAACATTCAATCGTTGGAATAAAAGAGTCTCTCGAACGTGCTGAACTGTTACAGATTCAAATCTACTGTTTCCTAAACTGGAATTTCTTAGATTTGTTTGTTTGTTTTAACATTAATAAAATTATATATTTTTTCACACTATTTTTTATGTATAGGAAAAAGAAAATGTGATTTTGACTCGAGTCGCGAACCATACAAATTGGTCCGTGCACCTCTGTTTGGGAAGCAGTGCTGTACAGATTGGGGATCCCAGGTGTGATTAATCAGTGCTGTACAGATTGGGGAGCCCAGGTGTGATTAGGGGACAGAGGTTCAGTTTGAGGCTGATAGGTGGGAGCAGTGAGGAGGAGGAGGAGGAGGAGGGAAACATATCCACAAAACACCAGCTGGATTCATAAAGCCAAAACAGAGTCTGTGTCCACATCTTAGAGCCGCGATGAAACATGTCAGCAAGGCTGAGCAAACACAGCCCGAATAATAACGGAATAATAACACACCCCCCTACACACACACACACACACACACACACACACACACACACCCTTGCCCTGTGTGACAGATTGGGCCGGGACAGCGGGACATCAATTATTCTTTCCCAGAAATTAAAGATCCCGTCCCTTGAACTTTGATCTCTTCCCAAAAATGGCATGCTAGTGTGTGTGTGCGTGTGTGTGTGTGTGTGTGTGTGTGTGTGTGTGTGCACACGCGCGCATGCATATTTACAGGGTCAGAGCTCTGACTTACGCACACTCCAAAACTGTTATTGAAATATTCTGGATTCATTATTCATCCACACTGAGTCTGCAATGGAACGTCAGAACATGTTTATATAGTGTATAATAGCATGTGGAAAGACTGTTCAAGGTCAGGTTCTGGGTAAATAATAGTTGAGTACCAAATGGACAGTTCTGTAATTCTGAGTGTACAAATGAAACCAAATTGACCTGTACCCACTTACAGAGTTATGGGGGCCCATGGTCTATGGCATACCGATCTGGGGGTCCTTGACATTTAAAAGCTTTAGAACCACTGCTCTCGACCGAGCCCCATGGTAAGTCAGAGAAACTGTCAAAGCTGGAAAAAAAGTGTTGAGCACACTCAGTCTGTATGAATGCAATATGCCTACTGTACGGCTCACGAAGACTCACAATAAGAAAATAATAGCCAGCACTCCAAATTAGTAACTAGTAACTCATTATTTGAAGGCACGTGCAACATAGATACTGCACGGACGCGTGACATCACTTTTGTAATCCATCTAACTCACACATAGAACACTTTAAAACAGGTCCAGGGTCTATCTCGGTGTCACGTATGATGGTGTCATATCAACGTCATATCAATGTCATATCACTGTGACATCATTCATGGACTTCCAAATATGGAGTTATTTTCCTCTCTATTTTCCATTCCCACAGTATAAAACACATGTGTAAAAATCACACTCATGTGAAGCCCACTGTGGCTGCCACATGACGTCACTGCTTGAAGCAACACACACACACACACACACACACACACACACACACACACACACACACACACACACACACACACACACACACACACACACACACACACACACACACACACACACACACACACACACACACACACACACACACACACACACACACACACACACACACACACACACACACACACACACACACCAGGATGGTTTACCAGGCTAGGCCGGGAGGTGAACCCGGCGAACCCTCTGGTCATAGTGGTCTCCATGCAGTTGATGCCCTCTTTACCCACTAAGCTAAGCTTTGGCAGCACCTAAATAATAATATAATCTGTAATATACCCAATAATACCTCTGCTGGATACTGTGTGTGCATGGCAACTGTGTGTAATAATTCTAACGGCAATCCCGTGACGGTGACAGTCATCACAAAATCGTGTTAAAATCAGCCAGCGCTGTCCACCCCCCCCCCCCCTCCCCCCCCCCCCCACACACACACAGCCCCCCCCCCCCTATGGAGTATGGAGCCTCAGAGTAAAAAACAGTTTCACAAACTATATTATGCTTCACATGACGTGAAGTAAACAGATTATGATGTCAAAAATTGGCAAAGTGCCTGCACACCATTCTGTATAGACTGGAGAACACTAGTCAGTTGACTAGACAGAAAAGGTACCAAACAACCATACAGTATAGTTACACATACAGAGCCAAAGTTCATCACCACATCTTAATCCTCTACTAATCACCAGTAAGACACCTGAGGGCGAGAAGCGACCACGCATCCACCTGGGTGACAGCAGACTGCTGGGTGAGCGCTGGCACTTTGGAATGGGGGGTCAGATCAACATATCTGCCTGGTTGACAGCAGACTGCTGGGTGAGCGCTGGCGCTTTGGAATGGGGGGTCAGATCAACATATCTGCCTGGTTGACAGCAGACTGCTGGGTGAGCGCTGGCGCTTTGGAATGGGGGGTCAGATCAACATATCTGCCTGGTTGACAGCAGACTGCTGGGTGAGCGCTGGCGCTTTGGAATGGGGGGGGGGGCAGATTATCGCGGACCAATTATAGAGCCCTGTGGGACCCCGGTCAGTCACAAAACTGTTGAAGTTGCTAATCAGATGCAGTGCCAGATACCCAATTATCTAGTTTTCACTTCTATTAGTTCCATAATTAGTCTTAGCCGTACATCCTGGCGCCTGGCATAAGTAGGCTCTATGGAAAAAGCTTTATAGACTGCATGCCCTGCCGCAGCTGACGTCAATCCAGCAGCCAATCCAATCAGTGATCAACGAGATAATCAACTAACAACATTATTTTAGGCCCCCACGTCTCCTCCTTAACACTGTTTGATTTAACATCAGAACTGGCTTTGACATTGAGACTCGTGTGTGTGTGTGTGTGTGTGTGTGTGTGTGTGTGTGTGTGTGTGTGTGTGTGTGTGTGTGTGTGTGAGTGTGTGTGTGTGTGTGTGTGGGGGGTGGGGGTGGACAGCGCTGGCTGATTTGAACACGATTTTGTGATGACTGTCA